>NW_022264824.1:72500-112500 GCF_002021735.2 Oncorhynchus kisutch
AGTTTGGTACCAAGTAGCTTTAAGAGCTTAACCCAAGTTGGGTGTTTGGTACCAAGTAGCTTTTAACAGCTTAACCCCAGTTGGAGTTTGGTACCAAGTAGCTTTAAGAAAGCTAAACCCCAGTGGGAGTTTGGTACAAAGTAGCTTTAAGAAAGCTAAACCCCACTGGGAGTTTGGTACCAAGTAGCTTTAAGAAAGCTAAACCCCAGTTGGAGTTTGGTACCAAGTAGCTTTAAGAGCTTAACCCAAGTTGGGTGTTTGGTACCAAGTAGATTTTAACAGCTGAACCCCAGTTGGAGTTTGGTACCAAGTAGCTTTAAGAAAGCTAAACCCCAGTTGGAGTTTGGTACCAAGTAGCTTTAAGAAAGCTAAACCCCACTGGGAGTTTGGTACCAAGTAGCTTTAAGAAAGCTAAACCCCAGTGGGAGTTTGGTACCAAGTAGCTTTAAGAAAGCTAAACCCCAGTTGGAGTTTGGTACCAAGTAGCTTTAAGAAAGCTAAACCCCAGTAGCAGATTGGTACCAAGTTGAACAACAAACAATTTTACATAATCAGTTGCATTCATGAGTTTTATTGACAAATTGCCAAAGAAAAGTAAGGTTATCCAAGCACAAACCTGATAGAAAATGAATTCATAAGAATGCTGTAAATACAGAAATGTTTTGCTCAGTGACAAATGAATATCCAACTAGTCAGTGAGAGCTTTGTGGAGTTTAGAGTTTGTGACTGCAGCTATGTGAGTTTATTACAGTATTATAGACACTATAACCTGGGATTTACTATGGTCTACTATGTAGAAGAACCCCTTACAGTATTATAGACACTATGACCTGGGATTTACTATGGTCTACTATGTAGAAGAACCCTGTACAGTATTATAGACACTATGTCCTGGGATTTACTATGACCTTCTATGTAGAAGGACCCCTTACCTTCTAACGACTCTTGTGTGGAGTGTGAGCAAAACACGTGCGTGTTCGTGAGAGTCTCAGCTTTCCATAGATGGGTCATACTAGTTTGTAGCTCAAACGGATGGGACTCTACAGGCGTTTTTGTGAGAAGAACCAGATTCCGGGGATCTGCCCTTGTCTCGCGTCTTTACCTCAGCCTTCCCATTAATCACACAGACTAATGGTCGGTGTCTGGCAACGTTAATCTGCTGTCCTTTTCCCCCCTCGAACCATTCAAATAAAACACCATTAACATACCCTTTGTGTTCCCTGTTGACCAATAGCCTATGAGCTCCAGCGCTGCCCTGACCCGAGGCCGTTCCGTAACGGCGTGGTGATAGGCCGAGACTTCGGGGTGGGCCTGACCATCTCGTTTGAATGCCTGCCAGGTTACACCCTGATAGGAGAGGTCTCACTCACCTGCCTGCATGGGGTCAGCAGAAACTGGAACTACCCTGTACCATGCTGTGAAGGTGAGTGGATTATCTTCATGCATAATGTATTTAATATCTCTGTAAATGGACTTCTCTTTGGAATTATCTTATAGAGTGACATTAAATGTGGTGTGGTAGTGTATCTAGGCTGACCTGTACCCTGCTGCTATTTATCTAGGCTGACCTGTACCCTGCTATTTATCCCGGCGGACCTGTACCCTGCTGCTATTTATCCAGGCTGACCTGTACCCTGTTGCTATTTATCCAGGCTGACCTTTACCCTGCTATGTATCCAGGCTGACCTGTACCCTGCTATTCATCTAGGCTGACCTGTACCCTGCTATTTATCCAGGCTGACCTGTACCCTGCTATTTATCCAGGCTGACCTGTACCCTGCTATTTATCCCGGCGGACCTGTACCCTGCTGCTATTTATCCAGGCTGACCTGTACCCTGCTGCTATTTATCCAGGTTGACCTGTACCCTGCTGCTATTTATCCAGGCTGACCTGTACCCTGCTATTTATCCAGGTTGACCTGTACCCTGCTATTTATCCAGGCTGACCTGTACCCTGCTATTTATCCAGGCTGACCTCTACCCTGCTATTTATCCAGTCTGTTTGTCTGTTGTCTATCATGTACCATACTGGCTGTTGTTTCTCATGTACCAAACTGTCTGTTGTTTCTCATGTTCCATACTGGCTGTTATTTCTCATGTACCATACTGGCTGTTGTTTCTCATGTACCATACTGGCTGTTGCCTATCATGTACCATACTGTCGGTTGTTTCTCATGTACCATACTGGCTGTTGTTTCTCATGTACCATACTGGCCGTCGCTTCTCATGTACCACACATGCTGTTGTTTCTCATGTACCATAATGTATGTTGTTTCTCATGTACCATACTGCCTGTTGTTTCTCGTGTACCATACTGGCTGTTGTTTCTCATGTACCATACTGTCTTTTGTTTAGCATGTACCATGCGGTCTGTTGTTTCTCATGTACCATACTGGCTGTTGTTTACCATGTACCATACTGGCTGTTGTTTACCATGTACCATACTGGCTGTTATTTATCATGTAACAGACCAGGTAACTGACGTCAATAACAAAGACAGTGAATCACATATCCTGGGGTTTACCCCTGCAGAATACACACATCTATGAACAATAACAAAATCATGTTTGGTTATGGTTGGTTTATATACAGTTAGCCACTAGGGTAGTGTATCAGGGGACGGCTGACGGCTTCATTCTGCTCTCTCTCTCTCTCTCTCTCTCTCTCTCTCTCTCTCTCTCTCTCTCTCTCTCTCTCTCTCTCTCTCTCTCTCGATCTCAAACCCCCTCCTTCCCTCCCTCTCTCTCGATCTCAAACCCCTCCCTCCCTCTCTCTCTCCCTTTCTCCCTCTTTCTCTCTCTCTCTCCCTCCCTCCTTCTCTCCTTCTCTCCCTCCCTCCCTCCCTCCCTCCCTCCCTCCCTCCCTCCCTCTCTCTCTCTCTCTCTCTCTCTCTCTCTCTCTCTCTCTCTCTCTCTCTCCCTCCCTCCCTCTAGCCCAGTGTGGTGGTAATATAACGTCTCTGAACGGGACCATCTATTCTCCCGACCACCCAGCAGAGTACCCTAACTTCCAGGACTGTCTGTGGAGTGTACGGGTTCCCCCAGGGAATGGCATCTGCATCAACTTCACCGTTCTCAACACTGAACCCATCTACGACTACATCACCGTCTGGTAAGTAGCGCACTTCGTTACAGTAGTATGGAATGCGTCACAAATGGCACCCTATTCCCTATATAGTGCACTACTTTAGACCAGAGCCCTATGGCAACCTATTCCCTATATAGTGCACTACTTTTGACCAGAGCCCTATGGCACCCTATTCCCTATATAGTGCACTACTTTAGACCAGAGCCCTATGGCACCCTATTCCCTATATAGTGCACTACTTTAGACCAGAGCCCTATGGCACCCTATTCCCTATATATAGTGCACTACTTTTGACCAGAGCCCTATGGGTGTAGGGTGTCGATAGAGTGTTGTGTTATGATGTGATGATTGTGAGACGCTTTAGCCTTACAAGTTCAACAGTCACAAGACGGGGACTTCAAACAGGCCTATGGAACGTCAAAGGAAACTGTAGCCTACTGTTCAGATGGGATAACTGGAAACTGACATCTGGACACTGACTGTAGAATGTAGAATGTAGAATGTGGAATTCTCCTCCGTTGGATTCCAGAACAGAACAGTAGAGTAGTAGAATAACCTCTCACAGAGCCTTCATATTAACACCTGCAGAAGTAATTAGAATGTCTTGCAGTAAAGTGATACAGGCTACATTTTGACTCAGAAACAGGAGTGGGGAAATATAATTTCTTTCAGCATCCTGACAGAATGCGAATCCGCAGTTAGATACCGTCTGCAGAGGTGTGTTATCTTCAACAGCATCACTACAAACCTGCTCGTATTTCAACCACATAAAACCCCAACTGAAATCTTATCAGAAACACGTTGATTTAGTCTTCTAGGGCAACAACGATGACAGAAGAGGAAGCTGATTGTATCTCATTATAGACAAGTTGACTAAACTAATAGACTTTATAGGAAGTGATTAGCAGAAACTTTGATAAATCAATCCTCCTGTTTACAACATCCGTCCTGGCTCTGACTGTAGCCTTAATAAAGCTATGTCTCTGACTGTAGCCTTAATAAAGCTATGTCTCTGACTGTAGCCTTAATAATGTGAATGTTCTATGTTCGTGGTTATGGTAGTTTTCACTTCATCACGTCCCCGGGCGGTTGAGGATGCGTTATTAGTAATTGTGAACAAACACTAATCCTTAGGGTATACTGGTAAAAAACAGAACAATGTCAGCAACGGTAAGGAAACCGACCGTAAAGCATTTTATACAGACAGAAGGAAACAGACCTTATACAGACAGAAGGAAACAGACCGTAAAGCATTTTATACAGACAGAAGGAAACAGACCGTAAAACATGTTATACAGACAGAAGGAAACAGACCTTATACAGACAGAAGGAAACAGACCGGAAAGCATTTTATACAGACAGAAGGAAACAGACCGTAAAACATGTTATACAGACAGAAGGAAACAGACCTTATACAGACAGAAGGAAACAGACCGGAAAGCATTTTATACAGACAGAAGGAAACAGACCGTAAAGCATTTTATACAGACAGAAGGAAACAGACCTTATACAGACAGAAGGAAACAGACCGTAAAGCATTTTAAACAGACAGAAGGAAACAGACCTTAAAGCATTTTATACAGATAGAAGGAAACAGACCCTAAAGCATTTTATACAGACAGAAGGAAACAGACCTTATACAGACAGAAGGAAACAGACCTTAAAGCATTTTATACAGACAGAAGGAAACAGACCTTATACAGACAGAAGGAAACAGACCATAAAGCATTTTATACAGACAGAAGGAAACAGACCTTATACAGACAGAAGGAAACAGACCGTAAAGCATTTTATACAGACAGAAGGAAACAGACCTTATACAGACAAAAGGAAACAGACCGTAAAGCATTTTATACAGACAGAAGGAAACAGACCTTAAAGCATTTTATACAGACAGAAGGAAACAGACCTTATACAGACAGAAGGAAGCAGACCTTATACAGACAGAAGGAAACAGACCTTATACAGACAGAAGGAAACATACCTTATACAGACAGAAGGAAACATACCTTATACAGACAGAAGGAAACAGACCTTATACAGACAGAAGGAAACAGACCTTATACAGACAGAAGGAAACAGACCTTAAAGCATTTTATACAGAGTGTAACGTGTGCGCTGGGAGTCAAGAACCGCGAACAATGCACAGACCTGAAACAGAACTATTGACACCTGGGGAAGGAACCAAAGGCAGTGACATATATATATAGAGAAGGTAATCAGGGAAGTGATGGAATCCAGGTGAGTCAGATGCAGACCTTAAAACATTTTATACAGACAGAAGGAAATATACATTGTGTTCTTTGCTATCCTCTCTCTACTCCTACACACTGAACACACAATGTATTTCCTGAGTAAAGGGCACTAGGTAAAGGGCACTAGGTAAAGGGCACTAGGTAAAGGGCACTAGGTAAAGGGCACTAGGTAAAGGGCACTAGGTAAAGGGCACTAGGTAAAGGGCACTAGGTAAAGGGCACTAGGTAAAGGGCACTAGGTAAAGGGCACTAGGTAAAGGGCACTAGGTAAAGGGCACTAGATACTTTATGACAGTTATTTCCAGCTGGGAAAATATACAGATATAGCTACTCTAACAACATTTAACAAAGCAGTTAACCATCAATGCCATCCGTTTTCCTGAGGTATTATTTGGCTACACCTGCTAGGTTTTACAAAGGAAAGCAATACAATATATTTTTTTGAATCATCGGCATAATGGAGGCCAGATGGAATGTAGAATGTAGAATGTAGAATGTGGAATTCTCCTCCGTTGGATTCCAGAACAGAACAGTAGAGTAGTAGAACAACTCAGCTGCACCGTAGGCAGTCACACCCCTACTACACAGCCCCGCCGGGGGAACCCAACCCCGGGCCTTTCTCTCTCTCTCCACTCCCATGGGGACACTTTGAGCTCTGCCTCGGGCTTACAGTCAGAACAAGGCATCTGCAAGAGGCATCCACTTTAGAAAAACACTTCTGTTGGACTCAGTAGACACTCCAAAAACATTTCTGTTGGACTCAATAAACATGACAAAAACACTTCTGTTGGACTCAATGAACATGACAAATTACACTTATGTTGGACTCCGTAAACATGACAAATTACACTTCTGTTGGACTCAGTAGACACGCCAAAAACACTTCTGTTGGACTCAATAAACATGACAAAAACACTTCTGTTGGACTCAATAGAGATGAATTGGTTTCCCTTTTTGGATGCAGTCAGTCAGGAAAACAGATGTATCTCCTCTCTCACGACATCGGCATTAGTGGTAATGCGTTTTCTCCGTACAGCAGAGCAGACGACAGCGGCCGAAGGCTTCAGCGATAGGTTCACCCATAATGACAACCCTATTAAGGAGCAGTCCGGAGGGAAATTGCTTATCATTGAAAATCATTAGTACTGGCTGTGGCTGTTGTTGACCTCATTTAGCTGTGTTTTACGTAACATAAACTTCTCCTCAGGTTCTCTGGATACTCTGGCTGGGTTGAGTCCCCCCCCCTAAATCTCTATAGTTAGTACAGGACCCTGGAAGACCCAGACCAATCATAGCACAGCACTTAGCTAGCTAGGACCCTGGAGGATCCAGACCAATCATAGTACAGCACTTAGCTAGCTACATGAACAGCAACGTGCTTCTTCTTCTTCATTCTTCTTCTTCATTCTTCTTCATTCTTTTATTGATTTTTTTATTTATTTTACCTTTATTTAACCAGGTAGGCAAGTTGAGAACAAGTTCTCATTTACAATTGCGACCTGGCCAAGATAAAGCAAAGCAGTTCGACAGATAAAACGACACAGAGTTACACATGGAGTAAAAACAAACATACAGTCAATAATGCAGTATAAACAAGTCTATATACAATGTGAGGTGAGAAGGGAGGTAAAGGCAAAAAAGGCCATGATGGCAAAGTAAATACAATATAGCAAGTAAAATACTGGAATGGTAGTTTTGCAATGGAAGAATGTGCAAAGTAGAAATAAAAAATAATGGGGTGCAAAGGAGCAAAATAAATAAATAAATTAAAATTAAATACAGTTGGGAAAGAGGTAGTTGTTTGGGCTAAATTATAGGTGGGCTATGTACAGGTGCAGTAATCTGTGAGCTGCTCTGACAGTTGGTGCTTAAAGCTAGTGAGGGAGATAAGTGTTTCCAGTTTCAGAGATTTTTGTAGTTCGTTCCAGTCATTGGCAGCAGAGAACTGGAAGGAGAGGCGGCCAAAGAAAGAATTGGTTTTGGGGTGACTAGAGAGATATACCTGCTGGAGCGTGTGCTACAGGTGGGAGATGCTATGGTGACCAGCGAGCTGAGATAAGGGGGGACTTTACCTAGCAGGGTCTTGTAGATGACATGGAGCCAGTGGGTTTGGCGACGAGTATGAAGCGAGGGCCAGCCAACGAGAGCGTACAGGTCGCAATGGTGGGTAGTATATGGGGCTTTGGTGATAAAACGGATTGCACTGTGATAGACTGCATCCAATTTGTTGAGTAGGGTATTGGAGGCTATTTTGTAAATGACATCGCCAAAGTCGAGGATTGGTAGGATGGTCAGTTTTACAAGGGTATGTTTGGCAGCATGAGTGAAGGATGCTTTGTTGCGAAATAGGAAGCCAATTCTAGATTTAACTTTGGATTGGAGATGTTTGATATGGGTCTGGAAGGAGAGTTTACAGTCTAACCAGACACCTAAGTATTTGTAGTTGTCCACGTATTCTAAGTCAGAGCCGTCCAGAGTAGTGATGTTGGACAGGCGGGTAGGTGCAGGTAGCGATCGGTTGAAGAGCATGCATTTAGTTTTACTTGTATTTAAGAGCAATTGGAGCAACGGTAGGGGTGATTGTTCCCCAAAAAGCTTTGTAGCTTTCTTAGCACTTAACTAGCCACGAAAACCCTCGATGACCTAAACCCAGACAACACTGAGTCACAACGGTAGGGGTGATTGTTCCCCAGAAAGCTTTGTAGCTTTCGTAGCACTTAACTAGCCACGAAAACCCTCGATGACCTAAACCCAGAATACACTGGGTCACAACGGTAAACTGCTTCATTTTTGGTGGATTTTGTTGTTGTTGTTGTTCACTTCAGGCACTTCAAAAGGTTGATGGTCAAACGGTCAAAGATTTAGCAGTTGTTATTCTCTCCTTGCTGATTGGCTGGTTATTATCAAGAGAAATAGAGTGTTACGTTAGCTACCAAGTTTTAGGGAAACGTACCGAATGATACCCTGCTCCCTATAAAGTGTACTACGTTTGACCATGGCCCATAATGGACTATGTAGAGGATAGGCTGGCATTTAGGACGCAGGAGTAACTCACACTCTCCCCTGGTTGTTTGGGATACAGGCCTAACTCACACTCTCCCCTGGTTGTTTGGGATACAGGCCTAACTCACACTCTCCCCTGGTTGTTTGGGATACAGGCCTAACTCACACTCTCCCCTGGTTGTTTGAGATACAGGCCTAACTCACACTCTCCCCTGGTTGTTTGGGATACAGGCCTAACTCACACTCTCCCCTGGTTGTTTGGGATACAGGCCTAACTCACACTCTCCCCTGGTTGTTTGGGATACAGGCGTAACTCACACTCTCCCCTGGTTGTTTTGGATACAGGCGTAACTCACACTCTCCCCTGGTTGTTTTGGATACAGGCGTAACTCACACTCTCCCCTGGTTGTTTGGGAGACAAATAACTCACACTCTCCCCTGGTTGTTTGGGATACAGGCCTAACTCACACTCTCCCCTGGTTGTTTGGGATACAGGCGTAACTCGCACTCTCCCCTGGTTGTTTGGGATACAGGCGTAACTCACACTCTCCCCTGGTTGTTTGGGAGACAAATAACTCACACTCTCCCCTGGTTGTTTGGGATACAGGCGTAACTCACACTCTCCCCTGGTTGTTTGGGATACAGGCCTAACTCACACTCTCCCCTGGTTGTTTGGGATACAGGCCTAACTCACACTCTCCCCTGGTTGTTTGGGATGCAGAACTAACTCACACTCTCCCCTGGTTGTTTGGGATACAGGCCTAACTCACACTCTCCCCTGGTTGTTTGGGATACAGGCCTAACTCACACTCTCCCCTGGTTGTTTGGGATGCAGAACTAACTCACACTCTCCCCTGGTTGTTTGGGATACAGGCCTAACTCACACTCTCCCCTGGTTGTTTGGGATGCAGGCCTAACTCACACACTCCCCTGGTTGTTTGGGATACAGGCGTAACTCACACTCTCCCCTGGTTATTGCTCATCGCTACAGGGCCACAGACCTAGACCACTCTCACAACATCAAAGGGCTTCATGTGGAAATTGTGTATACTTCACCCTCAGAAGATTTACAGTCAAACAATTTTTATAATGACTCTCTCTCTCTCTCTCTGCTGTGGGACCAGGCTGTCCAGACTAATGACTCTCTCTCTCTTCTGTGGGACCAGGCTGTCCAGACTAATGACTCTCTCTCTCTCTGCTGTGGGACCAGGCTGTCCAGACTAATGACTCTCTCTCTCTGCTGTGGGACCAGGCTGTCCAGACTAATGACTCTCTCTCTCTGCTGTGGGACCAGGCTGTCCAGACTAATGACTCTCTCTCTCTCTGCTGTGGGACCAGGCTGTCCAGACTAATGACTCTCTCTCTCTGCTGTGGGACCAGGCTGTCCAGACTAATGACTCTCTCTCTGCTGTGGGACCAGGCTGTCCAGACTAATGACTCTCTCTCTCTGCTGTGGGACCAGGCTGTCCAGACTAATGACTCTCTCTCTCTCTGCTGTGGGACCAGGCTGTCCAGATTAATGACTCTCTCTCTCCTGTGGGACCAGGCTGTCCAGACTAATGACTCTCTCTCTCTCTGCTGTGGGACCAGGCTGTCCAGACTAATGACTCTCTCTCTCTGCTGTGGGACCAGGCTGTCCAGACTAATGACTCTCTCTCTCTCTGCTGTGGGACCAGGCCAGACTAATGACTCTCTCTCTCTCTGCTGTGGGACCAGGCTGTCCAGACTAATGACTCTCTCTCTCTCTGCTGTGGGACCAGGCTGTCCAGACTAATGACTCTCTCTCTGCTGTGGGACCAGGCTGTCCAGACTAATGACTCTCTCTCTCTCTGCTGTGGGACCAGGCTGTCCAGACTAATGACTCTCTCTCTCTCTGCTGTGGGACCAGGCTGTCCAGACTAA
Organism: Oncorhynchus kisutch; assembly: GCF_002021735.2. Classification (NCBI taxonomy): domain Eukaryota; kingdom Metazoa; phylum Chordata; class Actinopteri; order Salmoniformes; family Salmonidae; genus Oncorhynchus; species Oncorhynchus kisutch. The sequence goes on from NW_022264824.1 coordinate 82,748, forward strand.
TGACTCTCTTTCTCTCTGCTGTCTAGACTAATTAACTACAAAGCTTTGGGGAAACTAACTCACTGCTGATTGGTTATCGTCTCTCCTTACAGGGACGGCCCTGACCAAGGATCTCCTCAGATTGGTCAGTTCAGCGGGAACACGCCCCAGAAAGAGGTCTATACCACAGCCAATCATGTCCTCATCAAGTTCCACAGTGATTTCAGCACCAGCGGGTTTTTTGTACTTAGTTACCATGGTGAGTAGTGCCCTTTTACAGTTTCTACTTAGTTACCATGGTGAGTAGTGCCCTTTTACAGTTTCTACTTAGTTACCATGGTGAGTAGTGCCCTTTTACAGTTTCTACTTAGTTACCATGGTGAGTAGTGCCCTTTTAAAGTTTCTACTTAGTTATCATGGTGAGTAGTGCCCTTTTACAGTTTCTACTTAGTTACCATGGTGAGTAGTGCCCTTTTAAAGGTTCTACTTAGTTACCATGGTGAGTAGTGCCCTTTTAAAGGTTCTACTTAGTTACCATGGTTAGTAGTGCCCTTTTAAAGTTTCTACTTAGTTACCATGGTGAGTAGTGCCCTTTTACAGTTTCTACTTAGTTACCATGGTGAGTAGTGCCCTTTTACAGTTTCTACTTAGTTACCATGGTGAGTAGTGCCCTTTTAAAGTTTCTACTTAGTTACCATGGTGAGTAGTGCCCTTTTAAAGTTTCTACTTAGTTACCATGGTGATTGTTCCCTGTTAAAGAGACTGCTTCAGCTGATTCAAATGAACCAGTATATTAAATAGAAGCCTAGACTGGACATTGGTAAAAGGATGAACTTACAGCATTCATGAACTTACTGCCTTCATGAACTTATTGCCTTTATGAACTTACTGCCTTTATGAACTTACTGCCTTCATGAACTTACTGCCTTTATGAACTTACTGCCTTCATGAACTTACTGCCTTCATGAACTTACTGCGTTTATGAACTTACTGCCTTCATGAACTTACTGCCTTTATGAACTTACTGCCTTTATGAACTTACTGCCTTTATGAACTTACTGCCTTTATGAACTTACTGCCTTCATGAACTTACTGCCTTCATGAACTTACTGCCTTTATGAACTTACTGCCTTCATGAACTTACTGCCTTCATGAACTTACTGCCTTCATGAACTTACTGCCTTCATGAACTTACTGCCTTTATGAACTTAGTGTTTATGAACTTACTGCCTTCATGAACTTATAGTCATTATGAACTTAGTGTTTATGAACTCAGTCTTTATGAACTTACTGCCTTCATGAATTTATAGTCATTATGAACTCAGTCTTTATGAACTCAGTCTTTATGAACTCAGTCTTTATGAACAGCCCAGAGGGATCTAAGGCTCTATCTCAATTAGTCTTTCCTTGATTCCTCTCCTCGCCTCCTTCTCAACCATAATGGAAGGTCCCTCCCCTCAGATCTTCTTCTCTGCATTTTGAGAAGGAGGTAAGGAGGAGAATGGTGGAAAGGAAGAGAGGGGAAGCTGAATTAAGTCAAAGAAAACCTTGGGCTCCCCGAGTGACGCAGTGATCTGAGGCAGCGGTCTGAGGCAGCAGTCTGAGGCAGCGGTCTAAGGCAGTGCTAGAGGCGTCACTACAGACTGTGGTTCGATTCCAGGCTGTATCACAGCAGTCTGAGACAGCGGTCTGAGGCAGTGGTCTGAGGCAGTGGTCTGAGGCAGCGGTCTGAGGCAGCGGTCTGAGGCAGCGGTCTGAGTCAGCAGTCTAAGGCAGTGCTAGAGGCGTCACTACAGACTGTGGTTCGATTCCAGGCTGTATCACAGCGGTCTAAGGCACTGCATCTCAGTGCTAGAGGCGTCACTACAGACTGTGGTTCGATTCCAGGCTGTATCACAGCGGTCTAAGGCACTGCATCTCAGTGCTAGAGGCGTCACTACAGACCATGGTTCGATTCCAGGCTGTATCACAGCAGTCTAAGGCACTGCATCTCAGTGCTAGAGGCGTCACTACAGACCGTGGTTCGATTCCAGGCTGTATCACAGCGGTCTAAGGCACTGCGTCTCAGTGGTAGAGGCGTCACTACAGACCATGGTTAGATTCCAGGCTGTATTAACAGCGGTCTAAGGCACTGCATCTCAGTGCTAGAGGCGCCACTACAGACCATGGTTAGATTCCAGGCTGTATTAACAGCGGTCTAAGGCACTGCATCTCAGTGCTAGAGGCGCCACTACAGACCGTGGTTCGATTCCAGGCTGTATCACAGCGGTCTAAGGCACTGCATCTCAGTGCTAGAGGTGCCACTACAGACCGTGGTTCGATTCCAGGCTGCATCACAGCGGTCTAAGGCACTGCATCTCAGTGCTAGAGGCGCCACTACAGACCGTGGTTCGATTCCAGGCTGCATCACAGCGGTCTAAGGCACTGCATCTCAGTGCTAGAGGCGTCACTACAGACCGTGGTTCGATTCCAGGCTGTATCACAGCGGTCTAAGGCACTGCATCTCAGTGGTAGAGGCGTCACTACAGACCATGGTTAGATTCCAGGCTGTATTAACAGCGGTCTAAGGCACTGCATCTCAGTGCTAGAGGCGTCACTACAGACCGTGGTTCGATTCCAGGCTGTATCACAGCGGTCTAAGGCACTGCATCACAGTGCGAGAGGCGCCACTACAGACCGTGGTTCGATTCCAGGCTGTATCACAGCAGTCTAAGGCACTGCATCTCAGTGCTAGAGGCGTTACTACAGACCGTGGTTCGATTCCAGGCTGTATCACAGCGGTCTAACGCACTGCATCTCAGTGCGAGAGGCGCCACTACAGACCATGGTTCGAATTCCAGGCTGCATCACATCCGGCCGTGATCGGGAGTCCCATAGGACGGTGCACAATTGGCCCGTCGTCGTCCGGGTTTGGCCATCATTGTATGTAAGACTTAGTTCTTATAACTGACTAGTTAAATAAATACTGTAGGAACACATGGGTCCAGATGAGTCTGACGTATTGATTACTATGCTGTTGTCACCACCTTTATTAGCTGGCGCCTTGTTGTTCTTATTGTCACGATTCATACTGATAAAAACCTGGATATCAACTAGTCATCTACAACAAAATGTTCATTTATTTGTTCATCTTACCACAGTTTGAATTATCATGCCTTTTTTTTTAATGATCGTGGTTGAGGTTCATAATCATGATAGCTGGACGTTCTATAGATTTACAGGCTTAGAAGTGTGATGAGTTGACAGGATGAAGGAGGGGTGACGACAGTTTGATGAGTTGACAGGATGAAGGAGGGGTGATGACAGTTTGATGAGCTGACAGGATGAAGGAGGGGTGATGACAGTTTGATGAGCTGACAGGTTGAAGGAGGGGTGACGACAGTTTGATGAGTTGACAGGATGAAGGAGGGGTGACGACAGTTTGATGAGTTGACAGGATGAAGGAGGGGTGATGAGCTGACAGGATGAAGAGGGGTGACGACAGTTTGATGTGTTGACAGGATGAAGGAGGGGTGACGACAGTTTGATGAGTTGACAGGTTGAATGAGGGGTGACGACAGTTTGATGAGTTGACAGGATGAAGGAGGGGTGATGACATTTTGATGAGCTGACAGGTTGAAGGAGGGGTGACGACAGTTTGATGAGTTGACAGGGTGAAGGAGGGGTGATGACAGTTTGATGAGCTGACAGGATGAAGGAGGTGTGATGACAGTTTGATGAGCTGACAGGATGAAGGAGGTGTGATGACAGTTTGATGAGCTGACAGGATGAAGGAGGGGTGATGACAGTTTGATGAGCTGACAGGATGAAGGAGGTGTGATGACAGTTTGATGAGCTGACAGGATGAAGGAGGTGTGATGACAGTTTGATGAGCTGACAGGATGAAGGAGGTGTGATGACAGTTTGATGAGCTGACAGGATGAAGGAGGGGTGATGAGCTGACAGGATGAAGAGGGGTGACGACAGTTTGATGAGTTGACAGGATGAAGGAGGGGTGACGACAGTTTGATGAGTTGACAGGATGAAGGAGGGGTGATGAGCTGACAGGATGAAGAGGGGTGACGACAGTTTGATGAGTTGACAGGATGAAGGAGGGGTGACGACAGTTTGATGAGTTGACAGGTTGAAGGAGGGTTGACGACAGTTTGATGAGTTGACAGGATGAAGGAGGGGTGATGACAGTTTGATGAGCTGATAGGTTGAAGGAGGGGTGATGAGCTGACAGGATGAAGAGGGGTGACGACAGTTTGATGAGTTGACAGGATGAAGGAGGGGTGACGACAGTTTGATGAGTTGACAGGATGAAGGAGGGGTGATGAGCTGACAGGATGAAGAGGGGTGACGACAGTTTGATGTGTTGACAGGCTGAAGGAGGGGGTGACGACAGTTTGATGAGTTGACAGGATGAAGGAGGAGTGATGACAGTTTGATGAGCTGACAGGATGAAGGAGGTGTGATGACAGTTTGATGAGCTGACAGGATGAAGGAGGTGTGATGACAGTTTGATGAGCTGACAGGATGAAGGAGGGGTGATGACAGTTTGATGAGCTGACAGGATGAAGGAGGTGTGATGACAGTTTGATGAGCTGACAGGATGAAGGAGGTGTGATGACAGTTTGATGAGCTGACAGGATGAAGGAGGGGTGATGACAGTTTGATGAGCTGACAGGATGAAGGAGGTGTGATGAGCTGACAGGATGAAGGAGGTGTGATGACAGTTTTATGAGCTGACAGGATGAAGGAGGTGTGATGACAGTTTGATGAGCTGACAGGATGAAGGAGGGGTGATGACAGTTTGATGAGCTGACAGGATGAAGGAGGTGTGATGAGCTGACAGGATGAAGGAGGTGTGATGACAGTTTTATGAGCTGACAAAATGAAGGAGGTGTGATGACAGTTTGATGAGCTGACAGGATGTAGGAGGGGTGATAACAGTGTGATGAGCTGACAGGATGAAGGAGGTGTGATGACAGTTTGATGAGCTGACAGGATGAAGGAGGTGTGATGACAGTTTGATGAGCTGACATGAGGAAGGAGGTTGTGATGACAGTTTGATGAGCTGACAGGATGAAGGAGGGGTGACTACAGTTTGATGAGTTGACAGGATGAAGGAGGGGTGATGATGATGAGCTGACAGGATGAAGGAGGGGTGATGACAGTTTGATGAGCTGACAGGATGAAGGAGGTGTGATGACAGTTTGATGAGCTGACAGGATGAAGGAGGGGTGATGACAGTTTGATGAGTTGACAGGGTGAAGGAGGGGTGATGACAGTTTGATGAGCTGACAGGATGAAGGAGGTGTGATGACAGTTTGCTGAGCTGACAGGATGAAGGAGGTGTGATGACAGTTTGATGAGCTGACAGGAGGAAGGAGGTTGTGATGACAGTTTGATGAGCTGACAGGATGAAGGAGGTTGTGATGACAGTTTGATGAGCTGACAGGATGAAGGAGGTGTGATGACAGTTTGATGAGCTGACAGGATGAAGGAGGTTGTGATGACAGTTTGATGAGCTGACAGGAGGAAGGAGGTTGTGATGACAGTTTGATGAGCTGACAGGAGGAAGGAGGTTGTGATGACAGTTTGATGACCTGACAGGATGGAGGTTGTGATGACAGTTTGATGAGCTGACAGGATGTAGGAGGGGTGATAACAGTGTGATGAGCTGACAGGATGAAGGAGGTGTGATGACAGTTTGATGAGCTGACAGGATGAAGGAGGTGTGATGACGGTTTGATGAGCTGACAGGAGGAAGGAGGTTGTGATGACAGTTTGATGAGCTGACAGGATGAAGGAGGGGTGACGACAGTTTGATGAGTTGACAGGATGAAGGAGGGGTGATGACAGTTTGATGAGCTGACAGGATGAAGGAGGGGTGATGACAGTTTGATGAGCTGACAGGATGAAGGAGGTGTGATGACAGTTTGATGAGCTGACAGGATGAAGGAGGGGTGATGACAGTTTGATGAGTTGACAGGGTGAAGGAGGGGTGATGACAGTTTGATGAGCTGACAGGATGAAGGAGGTGTGATGACAGTTTGCTGAGCTGACAGGATGAAGGAGGTGTGATGACAGTTTGATGAGCTGACAGGAGGAAGGAGGTTGTGATGACAGTTTGATGAGCTGACAGGATGAAGGTGGTTGTGATGACAGTTTGATGAGCTGACAGGATGAAGGAGGTGTGATGACAGTTTGATGAGCTGACAGGATGAAGGAGGTGTGATGACAGTTTGATGAGCTGACAGGATGAAGAGGGGTGACGACAGTTTGATGAGTTGACAGGATGAAGGAGGGGTGATGAGCTGACAGGATGAAGAGGGGTGACGACAGTTTGATGAGTTGACAGGATGAAGGAGGGGTGATGACAGTTTGATGAGCTGACAGGTTGAAGGAGGGGTGACGACAGTTTGATGAGTTGACAGGATGAAGGAGGGGTGACGACAGTTTGATGAGTTGACAGGATGAAGGAGGGGTGATGAGCTGACAGGATGAAGAGGGGTGACGACAGTTTGATGTGTTGACAGGATGAAGGAGGGGTGACGACAGTTTGATGAGTTGACAGGTTGAATGAGGGGTGACGACAGTTTGATGAGTTGACAGGATGAAGGAGGGGTGATGACATTTTGATGAGCTGACAGGTTGAAGGAGGGGTGACGACAGTTTGATGAGTTGACAGGGTGAAGGAGGGGTGATGACAGTTTGATGAGCTGACAGGATGAAGGAGGTGTGATGACAGTTTGATGAGCTGACAGGATGAAGGAGGTGTGATGACAGTTTGATGAGCTGACAGGATGAAGGAGGGGTGATGACAGTTTGATGAGCTGACAGGATGAAGGAGGTGTGATGACAGTTTGATGAGCTGACAGGATGAAGGAGGTGTGATGACAGTTTGATGAGCTGACAGGATGAAGGAGGTGTGATGACAGTTTGATGAGCTGACAGGATGAAGGAGGGGTGATGAGCTGACAGGATGAAGAGGGGTGACGACAGTTTGATGAGTTGACAGGATGAAGGAGGGGTGACGACAGTTTGATGAGTTGACAGGATGAAGGAGGGATGATGAGCTGACAGGATGAAGAGGGGTGACGACAGTTTGATGAGTTGACAGGATGAAGGAGGGGTGACGACAGTTTGATGAGTTGACAGGTTGAAGGAGGGTTGACGACAGTTTGATGAGTTGACAGGATGAAGGAGGGGTGATGACAGTTTGATGAGCTGATAGGTTGAAGGAGGGGTGATGAGCTGACAGGATGAAGAGGGGTGACGACAGTTTGATGAGTTGACAGGATGAAGGAGGGGTGACGACAGTTTGATGAGTTGACAGGATGAAGGAGGGGTGATGAGCTGACAGGATGAAGAGGGGTGACGACAGTTTGATGTGTTGACAGGCTGAAGGAGGGGTGACGACAGTTTGATGAGTTGACAGGATGAAGGAGGAGTGATGACAGTTTGATGAGCTGACAGGATGAAGGAGGTGTGATGACAGTTTGATGAGCTGACAGGATGAAGGAGGTGTGATGACAGTTTGATGAGCTGACAGGATGAAGGAGGGGTGATGACAGTTTGATGAGCTGACAGGATGAAGGAGGTGTGATGACAGTTTGATGAGCTGACAGGATGAAGGAGGTGTGATGACAGTTTGATGAGCTGACAGGATGAAGGAGGGGTGATGACAGTTTGATGAGCTGACAGGATGAAGGAGGTGTGATGAGCTGACAGGATGAAGGAGGTGTGATGACAGTTTTATGAGCTGACAGGATGAAGGAGGTGTGATGACAGTTTGATGAGCTGACAGGATGAAGGAGGGGTGATGACAGTTTGATGAGCTGACAGGATGAAGGAGGTGTGATGAGCTGACAGGATGAAGGAGGTGTGATGACAGTTTTATGAGCTGACAAAATGAAGGAGGTGTGATGACAGTTTTGATGAGCTGACAGGATGAAGGAGGTGTGATAACAGTTTGATGAGCTGACAGGATGTAGGAGGGGTGATAACAGTGTGATGAGCTGACAGGATGAAGGAGGTGTGATGACAGTTTGATGAGCTGACAGGATGAAGGAGGTGTGATGACAGTTTGATGAGCTGACATGAGGAAGGAGGTTGTGATGACAGTTTGATGAGCTGACAGGATGAAGGAGGGGTGACTACAGTTTGATGAGTTGACAGGATGAAGGAGGGGGTGATGATGATGAGCTGACAGGATGAAGGAGGGGTGATGACAGTTTGATGAGCTGACAGGATGAAGGAGGTGTGATGACAGTTTGATGAGCTGACAGGATGAAGGAGGGGTGATGACAGTTTGATGAGTTGACAGGGTGAAGGAGGGGTGATGACAGTTTGATGAGCTGACAGGATGAAGGAGGTGTGATGACAGTTTGCTGAGCTGACAGGATGAAGGAGGTGTGATGACAGTTTGATGAGCTGACAGGAGGAAGGAGGTTGTGATGACAGTTTGATGAGCTGACAGGATGAAGGAGGTTGTGATGACAGTTTGATGAGCTGACAGGATGAAGGAGGTGTGATGACAGTTTGATGAGCTGACAGGATGAAGGAGGTTGTGATGACAGTTTGATGAGCTGACAGGAGGAAGGAGGTTGTGATGACAGTTTGATGAGCTGACAGGAGGAAGGAGGTTGTGATGACAGTTTGATGACCTGACAGGATGGAGGTTGTGATGACAGTTTGATGAGCTGACAGGATGTAGGAAGGGTGATAACAGTGTGATGAGCTGACAGGATGAAGGAGGTGTGATGACAGTTTGATGAGCTGACAGGATGAAGGAGGTGTGATGACGGTTTGATGAGCTGACAGGAGGAAGGAGGTTGTGATGACAGTTTGATGAGCTGACAGGATGAAGGAGGGGTGACGACAGTTTGATGAGTTGACAGGATGAAGGAGGGGTGATGACAGTTTGATGAGCTGACAGGATGAAGGAGGGGTGATGACAGTTTGATGAGCTGACAGGATGAAGGAGGTGTGATGACAGTTTGATGAGCTGACAGGATGAAGGAGGGGTGATGACAGTTTGATGAGTTGACAGGATGAAGGAGGTGTGATGACAGTTTGCTGAGCTGACAGGATGAAGGAGGTGTGATGACAGTTTGATGAGCTGACAGGAGGAAGGAGGTTGTGATGACAGTTTGATGAGCTGACAGGATGAAGGTGGTTGTGATGACAGTTTGATGAGCTGACAGGATGAAGGAGGTGTGATGACAGTTTGATGAGCTGACAGGATGAAGGAGGTTGTGATGACAGTTTGATGAGCTGACAGGAGGAAGGAGGTTGTGATGACAGTTTGATGAGCTGACAGGAGGAAGGAGGTTGTGATGACAGTTTGATGACCTGACAGGATGGAGGTTGTGATGACAGTTTGATGAGCTGACAGGATGAAGGAGGTTGTGATGACAGTTTGATGAGCTGACAGGAGGAAGGTGGTTGTGATGACAGTTTGATGAGCTGACAGGATGAAGGAGGTTGTGATGACAGTTTGATGAGCTGACAGGAGGAAGGAGGTTGTGATGACAGTTTGATGACCTGACAGGATGGAGGTTGTGATGACAGTTTGATGAGCTGACAGGATGAAGGAGGTTGTGATGACAGTTTGATGACCTGACAGGATGGAGGTTGTGATGACAGTTTGATGAGCTGACAGGATGAAGGAGGTTGTGATGACAGTTTGATGAGCTGACAGGAGGAAGGTGGTTGTGATGACAGTTTGATGAGCTGACAGGATGAAGGAGGTTGTGATGACAGTTTGATGAGCTGACAGGAGGAAGGTGGTTGTGATGACAGTTTGATGAGCTCTGACAGGATGAAGGAGGTTGTGATGACAGTTTGATGAGCTGACAGGATGAAGGAGGTTGTGATGACAGTTTGATGAGCTGACAGGAGGAAGGTGGTTGTGATGACAGTTTGATGAGCTCTGACAGGAGGAAGGTGGTTGTGATGACAGTTTGATGAGCTGACAGGAGGAAGGTGGTTGTGATGACAGTTTGATGAGCTCTGACAGGAGGAAGGTGGTTGTGATGACAGTTTGATGAGCTCTGACAGGAGGAAGGTGTTGTGATGACAGTTTGATGAGCTGACAGGATGAAGGAGGTGGGATGACAGGTTGATGAGCTGACAGGATGGAGGTTGTGATGACAGTTTGATGAGCTGACAGGAGGAAGGTGGTTGTGATGACAGTTTGATGAGCTCTGACAGGATGCATATCAACAGCCGAACTCTTGTGTTGATACGTAAGCTAATGTTTACCTTCTATTGTTGTTGTTGTTTATTGTTGTTGTTTATTGTTGTTGTTTATCTCCCTTCACAGCATACCAACTGAGAGTGTGTCAGTCTCCTCCAGCTGTTGCCAACGCAGATATCCTCACAGAACATGACGAGTTTGAAATAGGTATGTCACCTTTATACATGTGTTTGTTTGGTTGGCGAGTTGTTTGGTTGGTGAGTTGTTTGGTTGGTGAGTTGTTTGGTTGGTGAGTTGTTGGTTGGTGTTTGGTGGGAGTTGTTTGGTTGGTGAGTTGTTTTGGTTGGTGAGTTGTTTGGTTGGTGAGTTGTTTGGTTGGTGAGTTGTTTGGTTGGTGAGTTGTTTGGTTGGTGAGTTGTTTGGTTGGTGAGTGGTTTGGTTGGTGAGTTGTTTGGTTGGTGAGTTGTTTGGTTGGTGGGTTGTTTGGCTGGTGAGTTGTTTGGTTGGTGAGTTGTTTGGTTGGTGAGTTGTTTGGTTGGTGAGTTGTTTGGTTGGTGGGTTGGTGTTGTTTGGTTGGTGAGTTGTTTGGTTGGTGAGTTGTTTGGTTGGTGAGTTGTTTGGTTGGTGAGTTGTTTGGTTGGTGAGTTGTTTGGTTGGTGAGTTGTTTGGTTGGTGAGTTGTTGGTGGTGAGTTGTTTGGTTGGTGAGTTGTTTGGTTGGTGAGTTGTTTGGTTGGTGAGTTGTTTGGTTGGTGAGTTGTTTGGTTGGTGAGTTGTTTGGTTGGTGAGTTGTTTGGTTGGTGAGTTGTTTGGTTGGTGAGTTGTTTGGTTGGTGAGTTGTTTGGTTGGTGAGTTGTTTGGTTGGTGAGTTGTTTGGTTGGTGGTTTGGTTGGGTGGTTGTTTGGTTGGTGAGTTGTTTGGTTGGTGAGTTGTTTGGTTGGTGAGTTGTTGGTTGGTGAGTTGTTGGTTGGTGGGTTGTTTGGTTGGGTGAGTTGTTTGGTTGGTGAGTTGTTTGGTTGGTGAGTTGTTTGGTTGCTGAGTTGTTTGGTTGGTGAGTTGTTGGTTGGTGAGTTGTTTGGTTGGTGGGTTGTTTGGTTGGTGAGTTGTTTGGTTGGTGAGTTGTTTGGTTGGTGGGTTGTTTGGTTGGTGAGTTGTTTGGTTGGTGAGTTGTTTGGTTGGTGAGTTGTTTGGTTGGTGAGTTGTTTGGTTGGTGAGTTGTTTGGTTGGTGAGTTTGTTTGGTTGGTGAGTTGTTTGGTTGGTGGGTTGTTTGGGTTGGTGAGTTGTTGGTTGGTGAGTTGTTTGGTTGGTGAGTTGTTTGGTTGGTGAGTTGTTTGGTTGGTGAGTTGTTTGGTTGGTGAGTTGTTTGGTTGGTGAGTTGGCTGGTTGGTGAGTTGTTTGGTTGGGAGTTGTTTGGTTGGTGAGTTGTTTGGTTGGTGAGTTGTTTGGTTGGTGGGTTGTTTGGTTGGTGAGTTGTTTGGTTGGTGAGTTGTTTGGTTGGTGAGTTGTTTGGTTGGTGAGTTGTTTGGTTGGTGAGTTGTTTGGTTGGTGAGTTGGCTGGTTATTTCTCTGTATTCATTTATATGTATCAAAATGACGCAGTGCAAGCTGTGTTGCTACAGATGCTGGTTTAATACCCGTGCCGCCTTCGACTGGGGAGACCCATGAGATGACTGTAGATTTTTGGTTTCTCTCCCTCTAAATACATAAATACTTCTAAATAACAAACTGGCTTTATTTACAAATGAGTAACAATGTCTCACCCCATGTTCAAGACTGGGGTTTTTTTCTTGCTCATTTTACGTTATTTGAAAACAAAATCATCTCCGAAATATTTAATGGGCATTGCACTAATAACGGCACTGGCTAAGGAAACGTTCCCGCTGTTCTGTTCTTAGTGCCAGTCTGCACGTTTCAAACTAAAACAATGTAACTAATAATGGCATCTTTATGCTTTTCATTAATAAAATAGTTATAAAAATATTCTTTCAAAAATGCAGATGTTTATTTAGTTATGGATTCATAACGAATGACTATGGGAATAAATATCACTGGGTTACAGAAATACTGGGAAAAAATGTTGTCTAATGAAGGTAAACACACGGTCACGTTGTACAGCGCCATCATGGCTTTTAGTAGGGCTGTATTGTTATAAATATTATTTAACAAAATTAATCTCCAGAATATCGTTATTGTCACTCTCCGAGCCCTTGGTTCTCTATGGTGTTTAGGTCAGAGCGTGACTAGGGGGGGGGGGGGTTGTTCTAGTCATTCTATTTCTAAGTTGGTGAGTTGTATGTTTCCCAATTAGAGGCAGCTGGTAATCGTTGCCTCTAATTGGGGATCATATTTAGGAAGACAGGCTACCTGCCTCCTCTACACTCTAACCACTAGGCTACCCTGCCACCTCCACACTCTAACCACTAGGCTACCCTGCCACCTCTACACTCTAACCACTAGGCTACCCTGCCACCTCTACACTCTAACCACTAGGTTACCCTGCCACCTCTACACTCTAACCACTAGGCTACCCTGCCACCTCTACACTCTAACCACTAGCCTACCCTGCCGCCTCTACGCTCTAACCACTAGGCTACCCTGCCTCCTCTACACTCTAACCACTAGGCTACCTACCGCCTCTACACTCTAACCACTAGGCTACCCTGCCACCTCTACACTCTAACCACTAGGCTACCCTGCCTCCTCTACACTCTAACCACTAGGCTACCCTGCTGCCTCTACACTCTAACCACTAGGCTACCCTGCCGCCTCTACACTCTAACCACTAGGCTACCCTGCCACCTCTACACTCTAACCACTAGGCTACCCTGCCGCCTCTACACTCTAACCACTAGGCTACCCTGCCGCCTCTACACTCTAACCACTAGGCTACCCTGCCACCTCTACACTCTAACCACTAGGCTACCCTGCCACCTCTACACTCTAACCACTAGGCTACCCTGCCACCTCTACACTCTAACCACTAGGCTACCCTGCCACCTCTACACTCTAACCAAATGGCTACCCTGCCACCTCTACACTCTAACCACTAGGCTACCCTGCCACCTCTACACTCTAACCACTAGGCTACCCTGCTGCCTCTACACTCTAACCACTACCCTGCCACCTCTACACTCTAACCACTAGGCTACCCTGCCGCCTCTACACTCTAACCACTAGGCTACCCTGCCACCTCTACACTCTAACCACTAGGCTACCCTGCCACCTCTACACTCTAACCACTAGGCTACCCTGCCACCTCTACACTCTAACCACTAGGCTACCCTGCCACCTCTACACTCTAACCACTAGGCTACCCTGCCACCTCTACACTCTAACCACTAGGCTACGCTGCCACCTCTACACTCTAACCACTAGGCTACCCTGCCACCTCTACACTCTAACCACTAGGCTACCCTGCCACCTCTACACTCTAACCACTAGGCTACGCTGCCACCTCTACACTCTAACCACTAGGCTACGCTGCCACCTCTACACTCTAACCACTAGGCTACCCTGCCACCTCTACACTCTAACCACTAGGCTACCCTGCCACCTCTACACTCTAACCACTAGGCTACCCTGCCACCTCTACACTCTAACCACTAGGCTACCCTGCCGCCTCTACACTCTAACCACTAGGCTACCCTGCCGCCTCTACACTCTAACCACTAGGCTACCCTGCCACCTCTACACTCTAACCACTAGGCTACCCTGCCACCTCTACACTCTAACCACTAGGCTACCCTGCCACCTCTACACTCTAACCACTAGACTACCCTGCCACCTCTACACTCTAACCACTAGGCTACCCTGCTGCCTCTACACTCTAACCACTAGGCTACCCTGCCGCCTCTACACTCTAACCACTAGGCTACCCTGCTGCCTCTACACTCTAACCACTACCCTGCCACCTCTACACTCTAACCACTAGGCTACCCTGCCACCTCTACACTCTAACCACTAGGCTACCCTGCCACCTCTACACTCTAACCACTAGGCTACCCTGCCACCTCTACACTCTAACCACTAGGCTACCCTGCCACCTCTACACTCTAACCACTAGGCTACGCTGCCACCTCTACACTCTAACCACTAGGCTACCCTGCCACCTCTACACTCTAACCACTAGGCTACCCTGCCACCTCTACACTCTAACCACTAGGCTACGCTGCCACCTCTACACTCTAACCACTAGGCTACGCTGCCACCTCTACACTCTAACCACTAGGCTACCCTGCCACCTCTACACTCTAACCACTAGGCTACCCTGCCACCTCTACACTCTAACCACTAGGCTACCCTGCCACCTCTACACTCTAACCACTAGGCTACCCTGCCGCCTCTACACTCTAACCACTAGGCTACCCTGCCGCCTCTACACTCTAACCACTAGGCTACCCTGCCACCTCTACACTCTAACCACTAGGCTACCCTGCCACCTCCACACTCTAACCACTAGGCTACCCTGCCACCTCTACACTCTAACCACTAGGCTACCCTGCCGCCTCTACACTCTAACCACTAGACTACCCTGCCACCTCTACACTCTAACCACTAGGCTACCCTGCCACCTCTACACTCTAACCAAATGGCTACCCTGCCACCTCTACACTCTAACCACTAGGCTACCCTGCCACCTCTACACTCTAACCACTAGGCTACCCTGCTGCCTCTACACTCTAACCACTACCCTGCCACCTCTACACTCTAACCACTAGGCTACCCTGCCGCCTCTACACTCTAACCACTAGGCTACCCTGCCACCTCTACACTCTAACCACTAGGCTACCCTGCCACCTCTACACTCTAACCACTAGGCTACCCTGCCACCTCTACACTCTAACCACTAGGCTACCCTGCCACCTCTACACTCTAACCACTAGGCTACCCTGCCACCTCTACACTCTAACCACTAGGCTACGCTGCCACCTCTACACTCTAACCACTAGGCTACCCTGCCACCTCTACACTCTAACCACTAGGCTACCCTGCCACCTCTACACTCTAACCACTAGGCTACGCTGCCACCTCTACACTCTAACCACTAGGCTACGCTGCCACCTCTACACTCTAACCACTAGGCTACCCTGCCACCTCTACACTCTAACCACTAGGCTACCCTGCCACCTCTACACTCTAACCACTAGGCTACCCTGCCACCTCTACACTCTAACCACTAGGCTACCCTGCCGCCTCTACACTCTAACCACTAGGCTACCCTGCCGCCTCTACACTCTAACCACTAGGCTACCCTGCCACCTCTACACTCTAACCACTAGGCTACCCTGCCACCTCTACACTCTAACCACTAGGCTACCCTGCCACCTCTACACTCTAACCACTAGACTACCCTGCCACCTCTACACTCTAACCACTAGGCTACCCTGCTGCCTCTACACTCTAACCACTAGGCTACCCTGCCGCCTCTACACTCTAACCACTAGGCTACCCTGCTGCCTCTACACTCTAACCACTACCCTGCCACCTCTACACTCTAACCACTAGGCTACCCTGCCACCTCTACACTCTAACCACTAGGCTACCCTGCCACCTCTACACTCTAACCACTAGGCTACCCTGCCACCTCTACACTCTAACCACTAGGCTACCCTGCCACCTCTACACTCTAACCACTAGGCTACGCTGCCACCTCTACACTCTAACCACTAGGCTACCCTGCCACCTCTACACTCTAACCACTAGGCTACCCTGCCACCTCTACACTCTAACCACTAGGCTACGCTGCCACCTCTACACTCTAACCACTAGGCTACGCTGCCACCTCTACACTCTAACCACTAGGCTACCCTGCCACCTCTACACTCTAACCACTAGGCTACCCTGCCACCTCTACACTCTAACCACTAGGCTACCCTGCCACCTCTACACTCTAACCACTAGGCTACCCTGCCGCCTCTACACTCTAACCACTAGGCTACCCTGCCGCCTCTACACTCTAACCACTAGGCTACCCTGCCACCTCTACACTCTAACCACTAGGCTACCCTGCCACCTCCACACTCTAACCACTAGGCTACCCTGCCACCTCTACACTCTAACCACTAGGCTACCCTGCCGCCTCTACACTCTAACCACTAGACTACCCTGCCACCTCTACACTCTAACCACTAGGCTACCCTGCTGCCTCTACACTCTAACCACTAGGCTACCCTGCCGCCTCTACACTCTAACCACTAGGCTACCTACCGCCTCTACACTCTAACCACTAGGCTACCCTGCCGCCTCTACACTCTAACCACTAGGCTACCCTGCTGCCTCTACACTCTAACCACTAGGCTACCCTGCCACCTCTACACTCTAACCACTAGGCTACCCTGCCACCTCTACACTCTAACCACTAGGCTACCCTGCCACCTCTACACTCTAACCACTAGGCTACCCTGCCACCTCTACACTCTAACCACTACCCTGCCACCTCTACACTCTAACCACTACCCTGCCGCCTCTACACTCTAACCACTAGTCTACCCTGCCGCCTCTACACTCTAACCACTGTAATGTATTCTAAATAACAAACTGGCTTTATTTACAAATTTGTGAGAATGTCTCACCCCATGTTCAAGAACTGCCTTTTTCTCGCTCACTCATTGGTTAAATGAAAACCAAATCTCCAAAAACGACAAATGAATCAACGTTAATCCCACTTTGTAACACGCTCTCTGAATACTTTTGCAAGGCCCTGTACCTTCCAAGTGATGAACTAACATCAAGATACGATGATATGATTGTTTTAAAGGTACCCCAGCTCTTCATCAGAGTGTCCATCTTGATAATGCCTTGACGGCTACAGTATCGTCAGACTTGGGTTCAAATAGTATTTGATTTATTTCAAATACTTTAGCTGTGCTTGTCTGAGCTAACCTGGCATCTGATTATATCAAGCCAGGCCTGGTGGTGTTTAGGGATGTCTATGCCTCCTATCTGAAAGACTGTGTGTGTGTGTGTGTGCGTGTGTGTGTGTGTGTGTGTGTGTGGTTCCTCCAGGGGACATTATCCGGTACCAGTGCCTGCCAGGGTTCACCCTGTTGGGCTCGGAGATCCTGACGTGCAGGCTGGGGGAGAGGCTCCAGATGGACGGCCCTCCACCTCTCTGCCAAGGTTAGCATCGGCTGCATCTGTAATGGCGTCCCCTATGTAGTACACTGCTTTTGACCAGGGGTCATAGATCTAGAGAGCTTCTAAACAGAAAACATTACTCAAATCAAATCAAGTCAAATGTATTTATATAGCCCTTCTTACATCAGCTGATATCTCAAAGTGCTGTACAGAAACACCAGCCTAAAACCCCAAACAGCAAGCAATGCAGATGTAGAAGCACGGTGGCTAGGAAAAACTCCCTAGAAAGGCCAAAACCTAGGAGGAAACCTAGAGAGGAACCAGGCTATGAGGGGTGGCCAGTCCTCTTCTGGCTGTGCCGGGTGGAGATTATAACAGAACATGGCCAAGATGTTCAAATGTTCATAAATGACCAGCAGGGTCAAATAATAATAAGGCAGAACAGTTGAAACTCAGAATTCCAACATTCCTCTTATAACCGTTTGTCTCTGCTGTAAAAAGTAATGCACAGTATAGGGAATACGGTGCCGTAGTACAGGACACATTGTCCTGGGCTATAAAGCACAGAGAGTTCACAGAAATAGGTTCGACCTCTTATTCAATTTCATTCTTCTGTTTGTTGATGTCCGCTGTAGACGTTTCTGTATAGAGTCGGGGGAGACATATTGAGCTCTCTGTCGACGTAATCTATCTTTGGTTTTTATATATCAGCTTGAAATGTTTTCCTGCTCATTTTTGTTGCCTGAACATTTCACATTTTGTTGTTGGCAACGTTAACCTTTCTGTTCTATTACCTCTTTAAAAAAAGGCCCGAAGAAAGAAAGCTAGTTGTCAGAATAACAATATGGATCGAAAGTGTTGTCGTTATATCAGACATGCCTACCTCCTGTACTGAGAAAGGTGCTGATGTGTACAGTAACCATCAGAAGGTATCTGTCTCCTGTACTGAGAAAGGAGATGATATAAACAGTAACCATCAGAAGGTATCTGTCTCCTGTACTGAGAAAGGAGATGATATAAACAGTAACCATCAGAAGGTATCTGTCTCCTGTACTAAGAAAGGAGATGATATAAACAGTAACCATCAGAAGGTATCTGTCTCCTGTACTGAGAAAGGAGATGATATAAACAGTAACCATCAGAAGGTATCTGTCTCCTGTACTGAGAAAGGAGATGATATAAACAGTAACCATCAGAAGGTATCTGTCTCCTGTACTAAGAAAGGAGATGATATAAACAGTAACCATCAGAAGGTATCTGTCTCCTGCACTAAGAAAGGAGATGATATAAACAGTAACCATCAGAAGGTATCTGTCTCCTGCACTAAGAAAGGAGATGATATAAACAGTAACCATCAGAAGGTATCTGTCTCCTGCACTAAGAAAGGAGATGATATAAACAGTAACCATCAGAAGGTATCTGTCTCCTGCACTAAGAAAGGAGATGATATAAACAGTAACCATCAGAAGGTATCTGTCTCCTGCACTAAGAAAGGAGATGATATAAACAGTAACCATCAGAAGGTATCTGTCTCCTGCACTAAGAAAGGAGATGATATAAACAGTAACCATCAGAAGGTATCTGTCTCCTGCACTAAGAAAGGAGATGATATAAACAGTAACCATCAGAAGGTATCTGTCTCCTGCACTAAGAAAGGAGATGATATAAACAGTAACCATCAGAAGGTATCTGTCTCCTGCACTAAGAAAGGAGATGATATAAACAGTAACCATCAGAAGGTATCTGTCTCCTGCACTAAGAAAGGAGATGATATAAACAGTAACCATCAGAAGGTATCTGTCTCCTGCACTAAGAAAGGAGATGATATAAACAGTAACCATCAGAAGGTATCTGTCTCCTGTACTAAGAAAGGAGATGATATAAACAGTAACCATCAGAAGGTATCTGTCTCCTGTACTAAGAAAGGAGATGATATAAACAGTAACCATCAGAAGGTATCTGTCTCCTGCACTAAGAAAGGAGATGATATAAACAGTAACCATCAGAAGGTATCTGTCTCCTGCACTAAGAAAGGAGATGATATAAACAGTAACCATCAGAAGGTATCTGTCTCCTGTACTAAGAAAGGAGATGATATAAACAGTAACCATCAGAAGGTATCTGTCTCCTGCACTAAGAAAGGAGATGATATAAACAGTAACCATCAGAAGGTATCTGTCTCCTGCACTAAGAAAGGAGATGATATAAACAGTAACCATCAGAAGGTATCTGTCTCCTGCACTGAGAAAGGAGATGATATAAACAGTAACCATCAGAAGGTATCTGTCTCCTGCACTAAGAAAGGAGATGATATAAACAGTAACCATCAGAAGGTATCTGTCTCCTGCACTAAGAAAGGAGATGATATAAACAGTAACCATCAGAAGGTATCTGTCTCCTGTACTGAGAAAGGAGATGATATAAACAGTAACCATCAGAAGGTATCTGTCTCCTGTACTAAGAAAGGAGATGATATAAACAGTAACCATCAGAAGGTATCTGTCTCCTGTACTAAGAAAGGAGATGATATAAACAGTAACCATCAGAAGGTATCTGTCTCCTGTACTAAGAAAGGAGATGATATAAACAGTAACCATCAGAAGATATCTGTCTCCTGCACTAAGAAAGGAGATGATAAACAGTAACCATCAGAAGGTATCTGTCTCCTGCACTAAGAAAGGAGATGATAAACAGTAACCATCAGAAGGTATCTGTCTCCTGTACTAAGAAAGGAGATGATATAAACAGTAACCATCAGAAGGTATCTGTCTCCTGTACTAAGAAAGGAGATGATATAAACAGTAACCATCAGAAGGTATCTGTCTCCTGTACTAAGAAAGGAGATGATATAAACAGTAACCATCAGAAGGTATCTGTCTCCTGTACTAAGAAAGGAGATGATATAAACAGTAACCATCAGAAGGTATCTGTCTCCTGTACTAAGAAAGGAGATGATATAAACAGTAACCATCAGAAGGTATCTGTCTCCTGCACTAAGAAAGGAGATGATATAAACAGTAACCATCAGAAGGTATCTGTCTCCTGTACTAAGAAAGGAGATGATATAAACAGTAACCATCAGAAGGTATCTGTCTCCTGCACTAAGAAAGGAGATGATATAAACAGTAACCATCAGAAGGTATCTGTCTCCTGCACTAAGAAAGGAGATGATATAAACAGTAACCATCAGAAGGTATCTGTCTCCTGCACTGAGAAAGGAGATGATATAAACAGTAACCATCAGAAGGTATCTGTCTCCTGCACTAAGAAAGGAGATGATATAAACAGTAACCATCAGAAGGTATCTGTCTCCTGCACTAAGAAAGGAGATGATATAAACAGTAACCATCAGAAGGTATCTGTCTCCTGTACTGAGAAAGGAGATGATATAAACAGTAACCATCAGAAGGTATCTGTCTCCTGTACTAAGAAAGGAGATGATATAAACAGTAACCATCAGAAGGTATCTGTCTCCTGTACTAAGAAAGGAGATGATATAAACAGTAACCATCAGAAGGTATCTGTCTCCTGTACTAAGAAAGGAGATGATATAAACAGTAACCATCAGAAGATATCTGTCTCCTGCACTAAGAAAGGAGATGATAAACAGTAACCATCAGAAGGTATCTGTCTCCTGCACTAAGAAAGGAGATGATAAACAGTAACCATCAGAAGGTATCTGTCTCCTGTACTAAGAAAGGAGATGATATAAACAGTAACCATCAGAAGGTATCTGTCTCCTGTACTAAGAAAGGAGATGATATAAACAGTAACCATCAGAAGGTATCTGTCTCCTGTACTAAGAAAGGAGATGATATAAACAGTAACCATCAGAAGGTATCTGTCTCCTGTACTAAGAAAGGAGATGATATAAACAGTAACCATCAGAAGGTATCTGTCTCCTGTACTAAGAAAGGAGATGATATAAACAGTAACCATCAGAAGGTATCTGTCTCCTGCACTAAGAAAGGAGATGATATAAACAGTAACCATCAGAAGGTATCTGTCTCCTGTACTAAGAAAGGAGATGATATAAACAGTAACCATCAGAAGGTATCTGTCTCCTGTACTAAGAAAGGAGATGATATAAACAGTAACCATCAGAAGGTATCTGTCTCCTGTACTAAGAAAGGAGATGATATAAACAGTAACCATCAGAAGGTATCTGTCTCCTGTACTAAGAAAGGAGATGATATAAACAGTAACCATCAGAAGGTATCTGTCTCCTGTACTAAGAAAGGAGATGATATAAACAGTAACCATCAGAAGGTATCTGTCTCCTGTACTAAGAAAGGAGATGATATAAACAGTAACCATCAGAAGGTATCTGTCTCCTGCACTAAGAAAGGAGATGATATAAACAATAACCATCAGAAGGTATCTGTCTCCTGCACTAAGAAAGGAGATGATATAAACAGTAACCATCAGAAGGTATCTGTCTCCTGCACTAAGAAAGGAGATGATATAAACAGTAACCATCAGAAGGTATCTGTCTCCTGCACTAAGAAAGGAGATGATATAAACAGTAACCATCAGAAGGTATCTGTCTCCTGCACTAAGAAAGGAGATGATATATAAACAGCTTTTATTTGTAGTGCTACCAAGGGACAAAACTAACACAGTGAACCGGTACTCTATACCCTGAGGCGCTGTCACACCCACAGTCACAGTCACACCAACAGGAACAGTCACAGCCCAAGTCACAGTCACAGCCCCAGTCACAGTCACAGCCACAGTCACATCCACAGTCACAGCCCCAGCGACAGTCCCAGTCACATCCACAGTCACAGCCCCAGTCACAGTCACAGCCCCAGTCACAGTCACAGCCCCAGTCACAGCCCCAGTCACAGCCCCAGTCACAGCCCCAGTCACAGTCACAGCCCCAGTCACAGCCCCAGTCACAGCCCCAGTCACAGCCCCAGTCACAGTCACAGCCCCAGTCACAGCCCCAGTCACAGCCCAAGTCATAGCCCCAGTCACAGCCCCAGTCACAGTCACAGCCCAAGTCACAGCCCCAGTCACAGCCCCAGTCACACCCACAGTCACAGCCCCAGTCACAGCCCCA
This sequence comes from Oncorhynchus kisutch, assembly GCF_002021735.2. NCBI lineage: Eukaryota > Metazoa > Chordata > Actinopteri > Salmoniformes > Salmonidae > Oncorhynchus > Oncorhynchus kisutch. Next base: position 105,057 of record NW_022264824.1, read on the forward strand.
GTCACAGCCCCAGTCACAGCCCCAGTCACAGCCCCAGTCACAGTCACAGCCCCAGTCACAGCCCCAGTCACAGCCCCAGTCACAGCCCCAGTCACATCCACAGTCACAGCCCCAGTCACAGTCACAGCCCAAGTCACAGCCCCAGCGACAGTCACAGTCACACCCACAGTCACAGCCCCAGTCACAGCCCAAGTCACAGCCCCAGTCACAGCCCCAGTCACAGCCCCAGTCACAGCCCCAGTCACAGCCCCAGCCCCAGTCACAGCCCCAGTCACAGCCCAAGTCACAGCCCCAGCCACAGTCACAGCCCAAGTCACAGCCCCAGCCACAGTCACAGCCCCAGTCACAGTCACAGCCCCAGCCAGAGTCACAGCCCCAGTCACAGTCACAGCCCCAGCGACAGTCACACCCACAGTCACAGCCCCAACTACAGTCACACCCACAGTCACAGTCACACCCACAGTCACACCCACAGTCACAGCCCCAACCACAGTCACACCCACAGTCACAGTCACAGACCCAGTCACAGCCCAAGTCACAGCCCCAGTCACAGCCCCAGTCACAGCCCCAGTCACAGTCACAGCCCCAGTCACAGCCCAAGTCACAGCCCCAGCCACAGTCACAGCCCAAGTCACAGCCCCAGCCACAGTCACAACCCTCAGTCACAGTCACAGCCCCAGCCAGAGTCACATCCACAGTCACAGCCCCAGCGACAGTCACACCCACAGTCACAGCCCCAACTACAGTCACACCCACAGTCACAGTCACACCCACAGTCACACCCACAGTCACAGCCCAACCACAGTCACACCCCACAGTCACAGTCACAGACCCAGTCACAGCCCAAGTCACAGCCCCAGTCACAGCCCCAGTCACAGCCCCAGTCACAGTCACAGCCCCAGTCACAGCCCAAGTCACAGCCCCAGTCACAGCCCCAGTCACAGCCCCAGTCACAGTCACAGCCCCAGTCACAGCCCAAGTCACAGCCCCAGCCACAGTCACAGCCCCAGTCACACCCAGTCACAGCCCCAACCACAGTCACACCCACAGTCACAGCCCCAGTCACAGCCCAAGTCACAGCCCCAGTCACAGCCCCAGTCACAGTCACAGCCCCAGTCACAGCCCCAGTCACAGCCCCAGGGCCCCAGGGCTCACATCACTCTTGTCATCTCTGTCATCTCTGTCCTCATAACATCACTCTGTCCTCTAACATCACTCTGTCCTCTAACATCACTCTGTCCTCTAACATCACTCTGTCCTCATAACATCACTCTGTCCTCTCTGTCCTCTAACATCACTCTGTCCTCTCACATCACTCTGTCCTCTAACATCACTCTGTCCTCTCTGTCCTCTCACATCACTCTGACCTCTAACATCACTCTGTCCTCTCTGTCCTCTAACATCACGCTGTCCTCTCTGTCCTCTAACATCACTCTGTCCTCTAACATCACTCTGTCCTCTCTGTCCTCTAACATCACTCTGTCCTCTAACATCACTCTGTCCTCTCTGTCCTCTAACATCACTCTGTCCTCTCTGTCCTCTAACATCACTCTGTCCTCTCTGTCCTCTAACATCACTCTGTCCTCTAACATCACTCTGTCCTCTAACATCACTCTGTCCACTAACATCACTCTGTCCTCTAACATCACTCTGTCCTCTAACATCACTCTGTCCACTAACATCACTCTGTCCTCTAACATCACTCTGTCCTCTAACATCACTCTGTCCTCTCTGTCCTCTAACATCACTCTGTCCTCTAACATCACTTCGTCCTCTCTGTCCTCTAACATCACTCTGTCCTCTCTGTCCTCATAACATCACTCTGTCCTCTAACATCACTCTGTCCTCTCTGTCCTCTAACATCACTCTGTCCTCTCTGTCCTCTAACATCACTCTGTCCTCTCTGTCCTCATAACATCACTCTGTCCTCTAACATCACTCTGTCCTCTAACATCACTCTGTCCTCTAACATCACTCTGTCCTCTCTGACCTCTAACATCACTCTGTCCTCTCTGTCCTCTAACATCACTCTGTCCTCTAACATCACTCTGTCCTCTAACATCACTCTGTCCTCTCTGTCCTCTAACATCACTCTGTCCTCTAACATCACTCTGTCCTCTCTGACCTCTAACATCACTCTGTCCTCTTACATCACTCTGCCCTCTAACATCACCCTGTCCTCTAACATCACGCTGACCTCTAACATCACTCTGTCTCTCTGCCTCTAACTAATCACTCTGTCCTAACATCACTCTGTCCTCTAACATCACTCTGTCCTCTAACATCACTCTGTCCTCTCTGTCCTCTAACATCACTCTGTCCTCTCTGACCTCTAACATCACTCTGTCCTCTCTGTCCTCTAACATCACTCTGTCCTCTAACATCACTCTGTCCTCTAACATCACTCTGTCCTCTCTGTCCTCTAACATCACTCTGTCCTCTAACATCACTCTGTCCTCTCTGACCTCTAACATCACTCTGTCCTCTAAGATCACTCTGTCCTCTAACATCACTCTGTCCTCTAACATCACTCTGTCCTCTAACATCACTCTGTCCTCTAACATCACTCTGTCCTCTACTCCTTCTCCTGACCTCTAACATCACTCTGTCCTCTCTGACCTCTAACATCACTCTGTCCTCTAACATCACTCTGTCCTCTAACATCACTCTGTCATCTCTGACCTCTAACATCACTCTGTCCTCTAACATCACTCTGTCATCTCTGACCTCTAACATCACCCTGTCCTCTAACATCACTCTGTCATCTCTGACCTCTAACATCACTCTGTCCTCTCTGTCCTCTAACATCACTCTGTGCTCTCTGTCCTCTAACATCACTCCTGACCTCTCTGTCCTCTAACATCACTCTGTCCTCTAACATCACTCTGACCTCTAACATCACTCTGTCCTCTCTGACCTCTAACATCACTCTGCCCTCTAACATCACTCTGTCCTCTCTGTCCTCTAACATCACTCTGTCCTCTCTGTCCTCTAACATCACTCTGTCCTCTAACATCACTCTGTCATCTCTGTCCTCTAACCATCCACTCTGTCCTCTAACATCACTCTGTCCTCTCTGTCCTCTAACATCACTCTGTCCTCTAACATCACTCTGTCCTCTAACATCACTCTGTCCTCTCTGTCCTTTAACATCACTCTGTCCTCTCTGTCTCTAACATCACTCTGTCCTCTAACATCACTCTGTCCCCTCTGTCCTCTAACATCACTCTGTCCTCTAACATCACTCTGTCCTCTAACATCACTCTGTCCTCTCTGTCCTCTAACATCACTCTGTCCTCTCTGTCCACTAACATCACTCTGTCCTCTAACATCACTCTGTCCTCTCTGTCCTCTAACATCACTCTGTCCTCTAACATCACTCTGTCCTCTAACATCACTCTGTCCACTAACATCACTCTGACCTCTAACATCACTCTGTCCTCTCTGACCTCTAACATCACTCTGTCCACTAACATCACTCTGTCCTCTCTGTCCTCTAACATCACTCTGTCCTCTAACATCACTCTGTCCTCTCACATCACTCTGTCCTCTCTGACCTCTAACATCACTCTGTCCTCTCTGACCTCTAACATCACTCTGTCCACTAACATCACTCTGTCCTCTCTGTCCTCTAACATCACTCTGTCCTCTAACATCACTCTGTCCTCTCACATCACTCTGTCCTCTCTGTCCTCATAACATCACTCTGTCCTCTAACATCACTCTGTCCTCTAACATCACTCTGTCCTCTACCATCACTCTGTCCTCTAACATCACTCTGTCCTCTCTGTCCTCTAACATCACTCTGACCTCTAACATCACTCTGTCCTCTAACATCACTCTGTCCTCTAACATCACTCTGTCCTCTAACATCACTCTGTCCTCTAACATCACTCTGTCCTCTAACATCACTCTGTCCTCTCTGACCTCTAACATCACTCTGTCCTCTAACATCACTCTGTCCTCTAACATCACTCTGTCCTCTAACATCACTCTGTCCTCTAACATCACTCTGTCCTCTAACATCACTCTGTCCTCTCTGTCCTCTAACATCACTCTGTCCTCTAACATCACTCTGTCCTCTCTGTCCTCTAACATCACTCTGTCCTCTCTGTCCTCTAACATCACTCTGACCTCTAACATCACTCTGTCCTCTCTTACCTCTAACATCACTCTGTCCTCTAACATCACTCTGTCCTCTAACATCACTCTGTCCTCTCTGTCCTCTAACATCACTCTGTCCTCTAACATCACTCTGTCCTCTCTGTCCTCTCTGTCCTCTAACATCACTCTGTCCTCTCTGTCCTCTAACATCACTCTGTCCTCTCTGTCCACTAACATCACTCTGTCCTCTAACATCACTCTGTCCTCTCTGTCCTCTAACATCACTCTGTCCTCTAACATCACTCTGTCCTCTAACATCACTCTGTCCACTAACATCACTCTGACCTCTAACATCACTCTGTCCTCTCTGACCTCTAACATCACTCTGTCCACTAACATCACTCTGTCCTCTCTGTCCTCTAACATCACTCTGTCCTCTAACATCACTCTGTCCTCTCACATCACTCTGTCCTCTCTGACCTCTAACATCACTCTGTCCTCTCTGACCTCTAACATCACTCTGTCCACTAACATCACTCTGTCCTCTCTGTCCTCTAACATCACTCTGTCCTCTAACATCACTCTGTCCTCTCACATCACTCTGTCCTCTCTGTCCTCATAACATCACTCTGTCCTCTAACATCACTCTGTCCTCTAACATCACTCTGTCCTCTAACATCACTCTATCCTCTAACATCACTCTGTCCTCTCTGTCCTCTAACATCACTCTGACCTCTAACATCACTCTGTCCTCTAACATCACTCTGTCCTCTAACATCACTCTGTCCTCTAACATCACTCTGTCCTCTAACATCACTCTGTCCTCTAACATCACTCTGTTCCTCTCTGACCTCTAACATCACTCTGTCCTCTAACATCACTCTGTCCTCTAACATCACTCTGTCCTCTAACATCACTCTGTCCTCTAACATCACTCTGTCCTTCTAACATCACTCTGTCCTCTCTGTCCTCTAACTCACTCTGTCCTCTAACATCACTCTGTCCTCTCTGTCCTCTAACATCACTCTGTCCTCTCTGTCCTCTAACATCACTCTGACCTCTAACATCACTCTGTCCTCTCTTACCTCTAACATCACTCTGTCCTCTAACATCACTCTGTCCTCTAACATCACTCTGTCCTCTCTGTCCTCTAACATCACTCTGTCCTCTAACATCACTCTGTCCTCTCTGTCCTCTAACATCACTCTGTCCTCTCTGTCCTCTAACATCACTCTGTCCTCTCTGACCTCTAACATCACTCTCACTTCACCCTATCATCTCAGTCACTCTGTCCTTCTCACTGTACTCTGTCCTCTCACGTCACTCTGTCCTCTCACGTCACTCTGTCCTCTCTGTCTTTTCACTTCACTCTGTCATCTCTGTCCTCTTCCATCCACAGTACATTGTCCTGCTAACGAGGTCCGCTTCGACTCCACGGGGGTGATCCTGAGTCCCGGCTACCCAGACAGTTACCACAACCTCCAGACGTGTTCCTGGCTCATCAACGTAGAGAAGGGCTACAACGTCACCCTCCACTTCCAGCTCTTCCAGACAGAGAAGGAGTTTGACATCCTGGAGATATTTGACGGTGGTTGGACATTTATCAACGTCACTTTGAGTATCGCAGTTAATCCTCTCTCTTCACATCTCTCATCGCCGGATAATTTGCAAAAATGACCACAGATTTGATCTGTCATGTAAAGGCTTTAGATAATGAATCCCTCAGGACATTAATTGTACTTTTTAAACTCAGACCTTACTCCAAGCACCCTTCCAAGCACCCTTCCAAGCCCCCTTCCAAGCACCCTTCCAAGCCCCCTTCCAAGCACCAATCCAAGCACCCATCCAAGCACCCTTTCAAGCACCCTTCCAAGCACCCTTCCAAGCACCCTACCAAGCCCCCTTCCAAGCAACCTTCGAAGCACCCTACCAAGCCCCCTTCCAAGCACCCTTCCAAGCACCCTTGTACTAATCCTAAATGCCAGATTACTTTACCTAAGTCACTTTCAACCAGGGGACGCAACTTTCACTGTGGATGGGGGGGCCATGTCCCCCCCGTCCCGTCCCCCCCTCCCATATTCAGAAATGTGTCCCTTCCAGTTTTATCATTGAATCAAAACACACTTCTAAAACCAAAGTTGCACCTCTGTTTTACAACCAATGTTCCCTCTAATTGTTTGGGGCACTGAGCCAATTTTAGGGTCTTGTGAGTGGAAACTTGAAAGTCGTGAGAATGTTGTGCAACAATTTCACATGGACATAGCTTTTGATATCTATATAATATAGCCCACAGTAACCTACATGCAGTGTTCAGTGCCAGCCCACAGTAACCTACATGCAGTGTTCAGTGCCAGCCCACAGTAACCTACATGCGGTGTTCAGTGCCAGCCCACAGTAACCTACACGCGGTGTTCAGTGCCGGCCCACAGTAACCTACATGCAGTGTTCAGTGTCGGCCTACAGTAACCTACATGCAGTGTTCAGTGCCAGCCCACAGTAACCTACATGCAGTGTTCAGTGTCGGCCTACAGTAACCTACATGCGGTGTTCAGTGCCAGCCCACAGTAACCTACATGCGGTGTTCAGTGCCAGTCCACAGTAACCTACATGCAGTGTTCAGTGCCATCCCACAGTAACCTACATGCGGTGTTCAGTGCCAGCCCACAGTAACCTACATGCGGTGTTCAGTGCCAGCCCACAGTAACCTACATGCGGTGTTCAGTGCCAGCCCACAGTAACCTACATGCGGTGTTCAGTGCCGGCCTACAACGTATGACTTTTAAAAACATTTTTACATTGTGAAGGACTTTGACATTAATTCATGAGTTTATGTATTAGTCTGTAAGACCGTGGGCCAAATAGGTGCATGGAAATTGCATTGTATTGTGTTATATGATGCAAGAAACCACTTTAAAATATATATATATATATATATTATTATCACCATACAGGGAATTAGACACTGTACCCCTCTGACTATTGGTTTATTTGCACATTCAAGCCTGTCTCAAAATACAATACTGTCCCTTTAATTTTGTTTTACCTGACTGGCTTTTCACTGACAGCAGGTAATGTAGCCGAAACGTTTTGTGTTCCGGTAGGGAAGCTGTAACTCCCCATTGTTGACCTATACATCTCTATAACTGGGCTAACAACAGACAGACATACAGACAGACAGACAGACAGGGTACATCTCTATAACTGGGCTAACAACAGACAGGGTACATCTCTATAACTGGGCTAACAACAGACAGGGTACATCTCTATAACTGGGCTAACAACAGACAGGGTACATCTCTATAACTGGGCTAACAACAGACAGGGTACATCTCTATAACTG
>NW_022264824.1:115000-150000 GCF_002021735.2 Oncorhynchus kisutch
TGCAAAGTTAGATTTGGTTTGGTTTGTTACATTGAACATGGGCTGATATAATGCTGATTCATAAAAAATAAATAAAAAACGTTGATCTACAATATATAGTGTAAACTAGTTGGGCGAACTCAGCCAAGTGGATCTCTGTGCCGCCTGGCTTTGCTTCTGCCGCATCAGTCCTGCAGGAGGGCGCACCGCGGGGCAAGCGCGACGTTTAGAGGGAACATTATTTACGAAGATTGTAAAATTGAGTCAACCCTCCTTTATTGAGGTCTGAGTCAAAGCAATATGGCTATTTGCCAGTGTAATTGACTACTTAAAGATGAATAAACCCAGCCACTGCAAGGTCGAATGGATACAACGAATCACGCTTTGAATTCCAATAGAGGAGTTAACCAGCCAACAAGTGTGGTTACACAGTACATGTAATACACTACACAGTACATGTAATACACTACACAGTACATGTAATACACTACACAGTACATGTAATACACTACACAGTACATGTAATACACTACACAGTACATGTTTTACACTACACAGTACATGTTTTACAGTACATGTTTTACAGTACATGTTATACAGTACATGCTATACAGTACATGTTTTACAGTACATACAGTACATGCTATACAGTACATGCTATACAGTACATGTTTTACAGTACATACAGTACATGCTATACAGTACATGTTTTACAGTACATACAGTACATGTTATACAGTACATGTTTTACAGTACATACAGTACATGCTATACAGTACATGTTTACAGTACATGTTATACAGTACATGTTTTACACTACACAGTACATGTTTTACACTACACAGTACATGTTTTACACTACACAGTATGTGTTTTACAGTACATGTTATACAGTACATGTTTTACACTACACAGTACATGTTTTACACTACACAGTACATGTTTACAGTACATGTTATACAGTACATGTAATACACTACACAGTACATGTAATACACTACACAGTACATGTAATACACTACACAGTACATGTAATACACTACACAGTACATGTAATACACTACACAGTACATGTTATACACTACACAGTACATGTTTTACAGTACATGTTTTACAGTACATGTTTTACACTACACAGTACATGTTATACGCTACACAGTACATGTTTTACAGTACATGTTTACAGTACATACAGTACATGTAATACACTACACAGTACATGTTTTACAGTACATACAGTACATGTAATACACTACACAGTACATGTAATACACTACACAGTACATGTAATACACTACACAGTACATGTTTTACACTACACAGTACATGTTTTACACTACACAGTACATGTTTTACAGTACATACAGTACATGTTTTACACTACACACTTGGAGGGAATGTTCCACCTATTAACTATCCGACCTCTGATGTCACACTGTGTGCTTTTCTGTGTTTGCGGAGCCAGAACACAGAACTTTAACATCTCTCTGTGTCTCTGTCCCAACAGGTCCTAACATCTCTCTGTGTCTCTGTCCTAACATCTCTCTGTGTCTCTGTCCTAACAGGTCCTAACGTCTCTCTGTGTCTCTGTCCCACCAGGTCCTAACATCTCTCTTTGTCTCTGTCCTAACAGGTCCTAACATCTCTCTGTGTCTATGTCCTAACAGGTCCCAACAGGTCCTAACATCTCTCTGTGTCTCTGTCCTAACAGGTCCTAACATCTCTCTGTGTCTCTGTCCTAACAGGTCCTAACGTCTCTCTGGGTCTCTGTCCTAACATCTCTGTGTGTCTGTCCCAACAGGTCCTAACGTCTCTCTGTGTCTCTGTCCTAACATCTCTCTGTGTCTCTGTCCTAACAGGTCCTAACATCTCTCTGTGTCTCTGTCCTAACAGGTCCTAACAGGTCCTAACATCTCTCTGTGTCTCTGTCCTAACAGGTCCCAACAGGTCCTAACATCTCTCTGTGTCTCTGTCCTAACATCTCTCTGTGTCTCTGTCCTAACATCTCTCTGTGTCTCTGTCCTAACAGTTCCTAACATCTCTCTGTGTCTCTGTCCCACCAGGTCCTAACATCTCTCTTTGTCTCTGTCCTAACAGGTCCTAACATCTCTCTGTGTCGCTGTCCTAACAGGTCCTAACGTCTCTCTGTGTCTCTGTCCTAACAGGTCCTAACATCTCTCTGTGTCTCTGTCCCAACAGGTCCTAACAGGTCCTAACATCTCTCTGTGTCTCTGTCCTAACAGGTCCTAACGTCTCTCTGGGTCTCTGTCCTAACAGGTCCTAACGTCTCTCTGGGGCTCTGTCCTAACAGGTCCTAACATCTCTCTGTGTCTCTATCCTAACAGGTCCTAACATCTCTCTGTGTCTGTCCTAACAGGTCCTAACATCTCTCTGTGTCTCTGTCCTAACAGGTCCTAACATCTCTCTGTGTCTCTGTCCTAACAGGTCCTAACATCTCTCTGTGTCTCTGTCCTAACAGGTCCTAACATCTACAGCCAGAGCCTGGCGTCCCTCAGCGGTGACATCACCACGCCCTTTAACCTCACGACCTCTGGTCATCAGTTGCTTCTGCGCTGGTCGTCTGACCACGGCACCAACAGGAAGGGCTTCCACGTCAGATATGTGGGTGAGTATCAAAGTATGTATCCTGTTAATAATGACTTTCCTTCACCCAGCATGTCTTCATCTACCCCGCTATACTACACAACCAATAGGAGTCATTAACGTCATGGTACAGGGCCCCTACCAGAAATAGACTGGCCATTGGGCAGTTCTGGCCAATTTTGTAAAAAAAAAAGATATATATTTCACCTTTATTTAACCAGGTGGGCAAGTTGAGAACAAGTTCTCATTTACAATTGCGACCTGGCCAAGATAAAGCAAAGCAGTTCGACACAATACAACGACACAGAGTTACACATGGAGTAAAACAAACATACAGTCAATAATACAATCGAAACAAGTCTATATACGATGTGAACAAATGAGGTGAGATAAGGGAGGTAAAGGCAAAAAGGCCATGGTGGCAAAGTAAATACAATATAGCAAGTAAAACACTGGAATGGTCGATTGGCAGTGGAAGAATGTGCAAAGTAGAAATAAAAATAATGGGGTGCAAAGGAGCAAAATAAATAAATAAATACAGTAGGGAAAGAGGTAAGTTGTTTGGGCTAAATTATAGGTGGGCTATGTACAGGTGCAGTAATCTGTGCAGTAAGCTGCTCTGACAGTTGGTGCTTAAAGCTAGTGAGGGAGATAAGTGTCTCCAGTTTCAGAGATTTTTGTAGTTCGTTCCAGTCATTGGCAGCAGAGAACTGGAAGGAGAGGCGGCCAAAGGATGAATTGGTTTTGGGGGTGACCAGAGAGATATACCTGCTGGAGCGCGTGCTACAGGTAGGAGATGCTATGGTGACCAACGAGCTGAGATGAGGCGGGACTTTACCTAGCAGGGTCTTGTAGATGACATGGAGCCAGTGGGTTTGGCGACGAGTATGAAGCGAGGGCCAGCCAACGAGAGCGTACAGGTCGCAATGGTGGGTAGTATATGGGGCTTTGGTGACAAAACGGATTGCACTGTGATAGACTGCATCCAATTTGTTGAGTAGGGTATTGGAGGCTATTTTGTAAATGACATCGCCGAAGTTGAGGATTGGTAGAATGGTCAGTTTTACAAGGGTATGTTTGGCAGCATGAGTGAAGGATGCTTTGTTGCGAAATAGGAAGCCAATTCTAGATTTAACTTTGGATTGGATATGATTGATGTGGGTCTGGAAGGAGAGTTTACAGTCCAACCAGACACCTAGGTATTTGTAGTTATCCACGTATTCTAAGTCAGAGCCGTCCAGAGTAGTGTTGTTGGACAGGCGGGCAGGTGCAGGCAGCGATCGGTTGAAGAGCAAGCATTTAGTTTTACTTGTCCGTCCCTGATCCCCTTCCATCCCTGATCCCCGTCCATCCCTAGGCCCCATCCATCCCTAGGCCCCGTCCATCCCTAGGCCCTGTCCATCCCTGATCCCAGTCCATCCCTAGGCCCCGTCCATCCCTGACACCAGTCCTCTCTGGGCCCCGTATATCCCTGATCCCAGTCCTCTCTGGGCCCTGTCCATCCCTGATCCCAGTCCTCTCTGGGCCCCGTCCATCCCTGATCCCAGTCCATCCCTCCTAGGCCCCATCCATCCCTAGGCCCCGTCCATCCCTGATCCCAGTCCATCCCTAGGCCCCATAAATCCCTGATCCCAAACCATGCCTAGGCCCCGTCCATCCCTAGGCCCCGTCCATCCCTAGGCCCAGTCCATCCCTAGGCCACGTCCATCCCTAGGCCCCGTCCATCCCTAGGCCCTGTCCATCCCTGATCCTAGTCCATCCCTAGGCCCCGTCCATCCCTGACACCAGTCCTCTCTGGGCCCCGTATATCCCTGATCCCAGTCCTCTCTGGGCCCTGTCCATCCCTGATCCCAGTCTACTCTGGGCCCTGTCCATCCCTGATCCCAGTCTACTCTGGGCCCCGTCCATCCCTGATCCCAGTCCATCCCTCCTAGGCCCCGTCCATCCCTAGGGCCCGTCCACTCTGGGCCCAGTCCATCCCTGATCCCAGTCCATCCCTCCTAGGCCCCGTCCATCCCTAGGCCCCGTCCATCCCTAGGCCACGTCCATCCCTAGGCCCCGTCCATCCCTGATCCCAGTCCATCCCTCCTAGGCCCCGTCCGTCCCTAGGCCACGTACATCCCTAGGCCACGTCCATCCCTAGGCCCCGTCCATCCCTAGGCCCTGTCCATCCCTGATCCCAGTCCATCCCTAGGCCCCGTCCATCCCTGACACCAGTCCTCTCTGGGCCCCGTATATCCCTGATCCCAGTCTTCTCTGGGCCCTGTCCATCCCTGATCCCAGTCTACTCTGGGCCCCGTCCATCCCTGATCCCAGTCCATCCCTCCTAGGCCCCGTCCATCCCTAGGCCCCGTCCATCCCTAGGCCACGTCCATCCCTAGGCCCCGTCCACTCTGGGCCCAGTCCATCCCTGATCCCAGTCCATCCCTCCTAGGCCCCATCCATCCCTAGGCCCCGTCCATCCCTAGGCCACGTCCATCCCTAGGCCCCGTCCATCCCTGATCCCAGTCCATCCCTCCTAGGCCCCGTCCATCCCTAGGCCACGTCCATCCCTAGGCCCCGTCCATCCCTAGGCCCCGTCCATCCCTAGGCCCCGACCATCCCTGATCCCAGTCCATCCCTAGTCCCCATCCATCCCTAGGCCCGTCCATCCCTAGGCCCCGTCCATCTCTTTGCCCTGTCCATCCCTTATCCCAGTCCTCTCTGGGCCCTGTCCATCCCTGATCCCAGTCCTCTCTGGCACCTGTCCATCCCTGATCCCAGTCCATCCCTAGGCCCCTTCCATCCCTAGGCCCCGTCCATCCCTGATCCCAGTCCATCCCTAGGCCCCGTCCGTCCCTAGGCCCCGTCCATCCCTGATCCCAGTCCATCCCTAGGCCCCGTCCGTCCCTAGGCCCCGTCCATCCCTAGGCCCCGTCCATCCCTAGGCCCCGTCCATCCCTAGGCCCCGTCCATCCCTAGGCCCCGTCCATCCCTAGGCCCCGTCCATCCCTAGGCCCCATCCATACGTGGGCCCCATTACCAAAAACAAACGGGCCTGTAGGATTCCCTACTAATTCCTTACAGAACAGGAATTTGTCTAGCCATCAGCATCATCACTGTGTTGTGATGAAATCACTGGCCACTTTAATACTGAAACACTGGCCACATTAAATAATGAAACACTAGCCACTTTAATACTGAAACACTGGCCACTTTAATACTGAAACACTAGCCACTTTAATACTGAAACACTAGCCACTTTAATACTGAAACACTGGCCACTTTAAATAATGAAACACTAGCCACTTTAATACTGAAACACTGGCCACTTTAATACTGAAACACTAGCCACTTTAATACTGAAACACTAGCCACTTTAAATACTGAAACACTATACTGAAACACTGGCCACTTTAAATACTGAAACACTGGCCACTTTAATACTGAAACACTAGCCACTTTAATACTGAAACACTGGCCACTTTAAATAATGAAACACTAGCCACTTTAATACTGAAACACTGGCCACTTTAATACTGAAACACTAGCCACTTTAATACTGAAACACTAGCCACTTTAAATACTGAAACACTATACTGAAACACTGGCCACTTTAAATACTGAAACACTGGCCACTTTAATACTGAAACACTAGCCACTAATACTGAAACACTGGCCACTTTAATACTGAAACACTGGCCACTTTAATACTGAAACACTGGCCACTTTAATACTGAAACACTGGCCACTTTAAATAATGAAACACTGGCCACTTTAAATAATGAAACACTGGCCACTTTAAATACTGAAACACTCTACTGAAACACTGGCCACTTTAAATACTGAAACACTGGCCACTTTAATACTGAAACACTGGCCACTTTAATACTGAAACACTGGCCACTTTAATACTGAAACACTGGCCACTTTAATACTGAAACACTGGCCACTTTAATACTGAAACACTAGCCACTTTAATACTGAAACACTGGCCACTTTAATACTGAAACACTGGCCACTAATACTGAAACACTGGCCACTTTAATACTGAAACACTGGCCACTTTAATACTGAAACACTAGCCACTTTAAATACTGAAACACTGGCCACTTTAATACTGAAACACTGGCCACTTTAATACTGAAACACTGGCCACTTTAATACTGAAACACTGGCCACTTTAATACTGAAACACTGGCCACTTTAATACTGAAACACTGGCCACTTTAATACTGAAACACTGGCCACTTTAATACTGAAACACTGGCCACTTTAATACTGAAACACTGGCCACATTAATACTGAAACACTGGCCACTTTATTACTGAAACACTGGCCACTTTAATACTGAAACACTAGCCACTTTAATACTGAAACTCTGGCCACTTTAATACTGAAACACTGGCCATTTTAATAATGAAACACTGGCCACTTTAATACTGAAACACTGGCCACTTTAATACTGAAACACTAGCCACTTTAAATAATGAAACACTGGCCACTAATACTGAAACACTGGCCACTTTAATACTGAAACACTGGCCACTTTAATACTGAAACACTAGCCACTTTAATACTGAAACACTGGCCACTTTAATACTGAAACACTGGCCACTTTAATACTGAAACACTGGCCACTTTAATACTGAAACACTATACTGAAACTCTGGCCACTTTAATACTGAAACACTGGCCACTTTAATACTGAAACACTGGCCACTTTAATACTGAAACACTGGCCACTTTAATACTGAAACACTGGCCACTTTAATACTGAAACACTATACTGAAACACTGGCCACTTTAATACTGAAACACTGGCCACTTTAATACTGAAACACTAGCCACTTTAATACTGAAACACTGGCCACTTTAATACTGAAACACTGGCCACTTTAAATAATGAAACACTAGCCACTTTAATACTGAAACACTGGCCACTTTAATACTGAAACACTAGCCACTTTAATACTGAAACACTAGCCACTTTAATACTGAAACACTGGCCACTTTAAATAATGAAACACTAGCCACTTTAATACTGAAACACTGGCCACTTTAATACTGAAACACTAGCCACTTTAATACTGAAACACTAGCCACTTTAAATACTGAAACACTATACTGAAACACTGGCCACTTTAAATACTGAAACACTGGCCACTTTAATACTGAAACACTAGCCACTTTAATACTGAAACACTGGCCACTTTAAATAATGAAACACTAGCCACTTTAATACTGAAACACTGGCCACTTTAATACTGAAACACTAGCCACTTTAATACTGAAACACTAGCCACTTTAAATACTGAAACACTATACTGAAACACTGGCCACTTTAAATACTGAAACACTGGCCACTTTAATACTGAAACACTAGCCACTAATACTGAAACACTGGCCACTTTAATACTGAAACACTGGCCACTTTAATACTGAAACACTGGCCACTTTAATACTGAAACACTGGCCACTTTAAATAATGAAACACTGGCCACTTTAAATAATGAAACACTGGCCACTTTAAATACTGAAACACTCTACTGAAACACTGGCCACTTTAAATACTGAAACACTGGCCACTTTAATACTGAAACACTGGCCACTTTAATACTGAAACACTGGCCACTTTAATACTGAAACACTGGCCACTTTAATACTGAAACACTGGCCACTTTAATACTGAAACACTAGCCACTTTAATACTGAAACACTGGCCACTTTAATACTGAAACACTGGCCACTAATACTGAAACACTGGCCACTTTAATACTGAAACACTGGCCACTTTAATACTGAAACACTAGCCACTTTAAATACTGAAACACTGGCCACTTTAATACTGAAACACTGGCCACTTTAATACTGAAACACTGGCCACTTTAATACTGAAACACTGGCCACTTTAATACTGAAACACTGGCCACTTTAATACTGAAACACTGGCCACTTTAATACTGAAACACTGGCCACTTTAATACTGAAACACTGGCCACATTAATACTGAAACACTGGCCACTTTAATACTGAAACACTGGCCACTTTAATACTGAAACACTAGCCACTTTAATACTGAAACTCTGGCCACTTTAATACTGAAACACTGGCCATTTTAATAATGAAACACTGGCCACTTTAATACTGAAACACTGGCCACTTTAATACTGAAACACTAGCCACTTTAAATAATGAAACACTGGCCACTAATACTGAAACACTGGCCACTTTAATACTGAAACACTGGCCACTTTAATACTGAAACACTAGCCACTTTAATACTGAAACACTGGCCACTTTAATACTGAAACACTGGCCACTTTAATACTGAAACACTGGCCACTTTAATACTGAAACACTATACTGAAACTCTGGCCACTTTAATACTGAAACACTGGCCACTTTAATACTGAAACACTGGCCACTTTAATACTGAAACACTGGCCACTTTAATACTGAAACACTGGCCACTTTAATACTGAAACACTATACTGAAACACTGGCCACTTTAATACTGAAACACTGGCCACTTTAATACTGAAACACTAGCCACTTTAATACTGAAACACTGGCCACTTTAATACTGAAACACTATACTGAAACACTGGCCACTTTAATACTGAAACACTGGCCACTTTAATACTGAAACACTGGCCACTTTAATACTGAAACACTGGCCACTTTAATACTGAAACACTGGCCACTTTAATACTGAAACACTGGCCACTTTAATACTGAAACACTATACTGAAACACTGGCCACTTTAATACTGAAACACTGGCCACTTTAATACTGAAACACTATACTGAAACACTGGCCACTTTAATACTGAAACACTAGCCACTTTAATACTGAAACACTAGCCACTTTAATACTGAAACACTGGCCACTTTAATACTGAAACACTGGCCACTTTAATACTGAAACACTGGCCACTTTAATACTGAAACACTGGCCACTTTAATACTGAAACACTGGCCACTTTAATACTGAAACACTATACTGAAACACTGGCCACTTTAATACTGAAACACTAGCCACTTTAATACTGAAACACTGGCCACTTTAATACTGAAACACTGGCCACTTTAATACTGAAACACTGGCCACTTTAATACTGAAACACTGGCCACTTTAATACTGAAACACTGGCCACTTTAATACTGAAACACTGGCCACTTTAATACTGAAACACTGGCCACTTTAATAATGAAACACTGGCCAATAATGTGTATATATATGTTGCATTACTCAACTCATATGCATATTGTAAGGGATTTCTTCCATTGACGGAGAGGCGGACCAAAGCGCAGCGCATGTTTTAATAAATCACTTCACATGAACAAACTATCAAAAACAAGAAACGTGAAACCCTAAACAGCCCAGAGACAGGAACAATCACCCACCAACACACAGTGACACCCTAAACAGCCCAGAGACAGGAACAATCACCCACCAACACACAGTGACACCCTAAACAGCCCTATCTGGTGTAAACACAGAGACAGGAACAATCACCCACCAACACACAGTGAAACCCTAAACAGCCCTATCTGGTGTAAACACAGAGACAGGAACAATCACCCACCAACACCCTAAACAGCCCTATCTGGTGGAAACACAGAGACAGGAACAATCACCCACCAACACACAGTGACACCCTAAACAGCCCTATCTGGTGGAAACACAGAGACAGGAACAATCACCCACCAACCTAATACAGCCTATCTGGTGGAAACACAGAGACAGGAACAATCACCCACCAACCTAATACAGCCTATCTGGTGGAAACACAGAGACAGGAACAATCACCCACCAACACACAGTGAAACCCTAAACAGCCCTATCTGGTGTAAACACAGAGACAGGAACAATCACCCACCAACACACAGTGAAACCCAAAACAGCCCTATCTGGTGTAAACACAGAGACAGGAACAATCACCCACCAACACACAGTGAAACCCTAAACAGCCCTATCTGGTGTAAACACAGAGACAGGAACAATCACCCACCAACACACAGTGAAACCCTAAACAGCCCTATCTGGTGTAAACACAGAGACAGGAACAATCACCCACCAACACACAGTGAAACCCTAAACAGCCCTATCTGGTGTAAACACAGAGACAGGAACAATCACCCACCAACACACAGTGAAACCCTAAACAGCCCTATCTGGTGTAAACACAAAGACAGGAACAATCACCCACCAACACACAGTGAAACCCAAAACAGCCCTATCTGGTGTAAACACAGAGACAGGAACAATCACCCACCAACACACAGTGAAACCCTAAACAGCCCTATCTGGTGTAAACACAGAGACAGGAACAATCACCCACCAACACACAGTGAAACCCTAAACAGCCCTATCTGGTGTAAACACAGAGACAGGAACAATCACCCACCAACCTAATACAGCCTATCTGGTGAAACTACACAGAGACAGGAACAATCACCCACCAACCTAATACAGCCTATCTGGTGCAAACACAGAGACAGGAACAATCACCCACCAACCTAATACAGCCTATCTGGTGTAAAACACAGAGACAGGAACAATCACCCACCAACACACAGTGAAACCCTAAACAGCCCTATCTGGTGCAAACACAGAGACAGGAACAATCACCCACAAACACACAGTGAAACCCTAAACAGCCCTATCTGGTGCAAACACAGAGACAGGAACAATCACCCACCAACACACAGTGGAACCCTAAACAGCCCTATCTGGTGCAAAACACAGAGACAGGAACAATCACCCACCAACACACAGTGACACCCAGGCTACCTAAGTATGATTCTCAATCAGAGACAACTAATGACACCTGCCTCTGATTGAGAACCATACTAGGCCGAAACATAGAAATACCCAAATCATAGAAAAACAAACATAGACTGCCCACCCCAACTCACGCCCTGACCATACTAAATAATGACAAATAATAATAATAATGTTCTATTCTACTGTATCTTAGTCTATGCCGATCTGGCATTGCTAATCCAACTATTTAGATATTCTTAATTCCCTTCCTTTACTTTAGATTTGTGTGTATTGTTTGTGTTGTGAAATTGTTACATATTATTTGTTCGATATTACCGCATTGTTGGAGCTAGAAACACAAACATTTCGTTACGTTTAACATCTGCTAAACACGTGTAAGTTGACCAATGAAATTTGATTAGATTTATTGAGAGAGAGAGAGAGAGAGAGAGAGAGAGAGAGAGAGAGAGAGAGAGAGAGAGAGAGAAAGAGAGACTGTTGCAACCAATTTAAACACCACATCAGGGTTAGCTGGGACCTCGGAGACCGAGGAATAGGGTATCATGTGGAACGTAGCCTGAGATTTGCTCTA
The DNA here is from genome assembly GCF_002021735.2 of Oncorhynchus kisutch. Lineage (NCBI taxonomy): Eukaryota > Metazoa > Chordata > Actinopteri > Salmoniformes > Salmonidae > Oncorhynchus > Oncorhynchus kisutch. Next base: position 126,928 of record NW_022264824.1, read on the forward strand.
GTTGTAGACAGATGGAGTTTGTTCAGACGCATTACATTCCTTTCTGCAGGTTGCAGCCTCTGATTGACTGCTGTGTGTTTACATGGAATCTGTTTGGTGTTCTTGTTCGAGTGTGAAATGATGGGTAAAAACAGCCCCGTCCAAACAAATAACTGTCGCTGGTATCAGGTTGCACAACATTGTTTTTTTGCGAGGAAGCAAATTGAATATGTGTGCCTATGGGCCATTGATGATTTGCGTAAACTTAAAAATAAAAACAATTTAATCTTGTGGTTCATGTTTTAAAGTGACTGCTCAGCTCAGTGGGTACAGTGTTGACATCCACCATCTTGAAGAGACCTGACTCTCCTCAGTCTACAGCAGTAATGTCCACCATGTTGTAGAGACCTGACTCTCCTCAGTCTACCTCAGTAACGTCCACCATGTTGTAGAGACCTGACTCTCCTCCTCAGTCTACAGCAGTAATGTCCACCATGTTGTAGAGACCTGATTCTCCTCAGTCTACAGCAGTAATGTCCACCATGTTGTAGAGACCTGATTCTCCTCAGTCTACAGCAGTAATGTCCACCATGTTGTAGAGACCTGACTCTCCTCCTCAGTCTACAGCAGTAATGTCCACCATGTTGTAGAGACTTGACTCTCCTCCTCAGTCTACAGCAGTAACGTCCACCATGTTGTAGAGACCTGACTCTCCTCCTTAGTCTACAGCAGTAACGTCCACCATGTTGTAGAGACCTGATTCTCCTCAGTCTACAGCAGTAATGTCCACCATGTTGTAGAGACTTGACTCTCCTCCTTATTCTACAGCAGTAACGTCCACCATGTTGTAGAGACCTGACTCTCCTCAGTCTACAGCAGTAATGTCCACCATGTTGTAGAGACCTGACTCTCCTCAGTCTACAGCAGTAATGTCCACCATGTTGTAGAGACCTGACTCTCCTCAGTCTACAGCAGTAATGTCCACCATGTTGTAGAGACCTGACTCTCCTCAGTCTACAGCAGTAATGTCCACCATGTTGTAGAGACCTGACTCTCCTCCTCAGTCTACAGCAGTAATGTCCACCATGTTGTAGAGACCTGACTCTCCTCAGTCTACAGCAGTAATGTCCACCATGTTGTAGAGACCTGACTCTCTTCCTCAGTCTACAGCAGTATTGTCCATCATGTTGTAGAGACCTGACTCTCCTCCTCAGTCTACAGCAGTAATGTCCACCATGTTGTAGAGACCTGACTCTCCTCCTCAGTCTACAGCAGTAATGTCCACCATGTTGTAGAGACCTGACTCTCCTCAGTCTACAGCAGTAATGTCCACCATGTTGTAGAGACCTGACTCTCCTCAGTCTACAGCAGTAACGTCCACCATGTTGTAGAGACCTGACTCTCCTCCTCAGTCTACAGCAGTAACGTCCACCATGTTGTAGAGACATGACTCTCCTCCTCAGTCTACAGCAGTAACGTCCACCATGTTGTAGAGACCTGACTCTCCTCCTCAGTCTACAGCAGTAACGTCCACCATGTTGTAGAGACCTGACTCTCCTCCTCAGTCTACAGCAGTAACGTCCACCATGTTGTAGAGACCTGACTCTCCTCAGTCTACAGCAGTAACATCCACCATGTTGTAGAGACCTGACTCTCCTCAGTCTACAGCAGTAACATCCACCATGTTGTAGAGACCTGACTCTCCTCAGTCTACAGCAGTAATGTCCACCATGTTGTAGAGACCTGACTCTCTTCCTCAGTCTACAGCAGTAATGTCCACCATGTTGTAGAGACCTGACTCTCCTCCTCAGTCTACAGCAGTAATGTCCACCATGTTGTAGAGACCTGACTCTCCTCAGTCTACAGCAGTAATGCCCACCATGTTGTAGAGACATGACTCTCCTCCGCAGTCTACAGCAGTAATGTCCATCATGTTGTAGAGACCTGACTCTCCTCCTCAGTCTACAGCAGCAATGTCCACCATGTTGTAGAGACCTGACTCTCCTCAGTCTACAGCAGTAACATCCACCATGTTGTAGAGACCTGACTCTCCTCAGTCTACAGCAGTAACATCCACCATGTTGTAGAGACCTGACTCTCCTCAGTCTACAGCAGTAATGTCCACCATGTTATAGAGACCTGACTCTCCTCCTTAGTCTACAGCAGTAATGTCCACCATGTTGTAGAGACCTGACTCTCCTCAGTCTACAGCAGTAACGTCCACCATGTTGTAGAGACCTGACTCTCCTCCTCAGTCTACAGCAGTAATGTCCACCATGTTGTAGAGACCTGACTCTCCTCCTCAGTCTACAGCAGTAACGTCCACCATGTTGTAGAGACCTGACTCTCCTCAGTCTACAGCAGTAATGTCCACCATGTTGTAGAGACCTGACTCTCCTCAGTCTACAGCAGTAATGTCCACCATGTTGTAGAGACCTGACTCTCCTCCTCAGTCTACAGCAGTAATGTCCACCATGTTGTAGAGACCTGACTCTCCTCAGTCTACAGCAGTAACGTCCACCATGTTGTAGAGACCTGACTCTCCTCAGTCTACAGCAGTAATGTCCACCATGTTGTAGAGACCTGACTCTCCTCCTCAGTCTACAGCAGTAATGTCCACCATGTTGTAGAAACCTGACTCTCCTCTGTCTACAGCAGTAATGTCCACCATGTTGTAGAGACCTGACTCTCCTCCTTAGTCCACAGCAGTAATGTCCACCATGTTGTAGAGACCTGACTCTCCTCCTCAGTCTACAGCAGTAATGTCCACCATGTTGTAGAGACCTGACTCTCCTCAGTCTACAGCAGTAACATCCACCATGTTGTAGAGACCTGACTCTCCTCAGTCTACAGCAGTAACGTCCACCATGTTGTAGAGACCTGACTCTCCTCCTCAGTCTACAGCAGTAATGTCCACCATGTTGTAGAGACCTGACTCTCCTCAGTCTACAGCAGTAACATCCACCATGTTGTAGAGACCTGACTCTCCTCAGTCTACAGCAGTAATGTCCACCATGTTGTAGAGACCTGACTCTCCTCCTCAGTCTACAGCAGTAACATCCACCATGTTGTAGAGACCTGACTCTCCTCCTCAGTCTACAGCAGTAATGTCCACCATGTTGTAGAGACCTGACTCTCCTCCTCAGTCTACAGCAGTAATGTCCACCATGTTGTAGAGACCTGACTCTCCTCCTCAGTCTACAGCAGTAATGTCCACCATGTTGTAGAGACCTGACTCTCCTCCTCAGTCTACAGCAGTAACGTCCACCATGTTGTAGAGACCTGACTCTCCTCAGTCTACAGCAGTAATGTCCACCATGTTGTAGAGACCTGACTCTCCTCCTCAGTCTACAGCAGTAATGTCCACCATGTTGTAGAGACCTGACTCTCCTCCTTAGTCTACAGCAGTAATGTCCACCATGTTGTAGAGACCTGACTCTCCTCCTCAGTCTACAGCAGTAATGTCCACCATGTTGTAGAGACCTGACTCTCCTCAGTCTACAGCAGTAACATCCACCATGTTGTAGAGACCTGACTCTCCTCAGTCTACAGCAGTAATGTCCACCATGTTGTAGAGACCTGACTCTCCTCAGTCTACAGCAGTAATGTCCACCATGTTGTAGAGACCTGACTCTCCTCCTCAGTCTACAGCAGTAATGTCCACCATGTTGTAGAGACCTGACTCTCCTCAGTCTACAGCAGTAATGTCCACCATGTTGTAGAGACCTGACTCTCCTCCTCAGTCTACAGCAGTAATGTCCACCATGTTGTAGAGACCTGACTCTCCTCAGTCTACAGCAGTAATGTCCACCATGTTGTAGAGACCTGACTCTCCTCAGTCTACAGCAGTAATGTCCACCATGTTGTAGAGACCTGACTCTCCTCCTCAGTCTACAGCAGTAATGTCCACCATGTTGTAGAGACCTGACTCTCCTCAGTCTACAGCAGTAATGTCCACCATGTTGTAGAGACCTGACTCTCCTCCTCAGTCTACAGCAGTAATGTCCACCATGTTGTAGAGACCTGACTCTCCTCAGTCTACAGCAGTAATGTCCACCATGTTGTAGAGACCTGACTCTCCTCCTCAGTCTACAGCAGTAATGTCCACCATGTTGTAGAGGCCTGACTCTCCTCAGTCTACAGCAGTAACATCCACCATGTTGTAGAGGCCTGACTCTCCTCCTCAGTCTACAGCAGTAACGTCCACCATGTTGTAGAGACCTGACTCTCCTCCTTATTCTACAGCAGTAATGTCCACCATGTTGTAGAGACCTGACTCTCCTCAGTCTACAGCAGTAACGTCCACCATGTTGTAGAGACCTGACTCTCCTCAGTCTACAGCAGTAACGTCCACCATGTTGTAGAGGCCTGACTCTCCATCTCTCTCATTATCTCATAAATATAATGTATTTTTAACATGTTTCTGTAAATAACAATTTAACATCAAAGTCAAGCAAACTTTTGTAATTGCTGTATACCTCCTCTCCTCTCCTCTCCTCTCCTCTCCTCCTCTCCTCTCCTCTCCTCTCCTCTCCTCTCCTCTCCTCTCCTCTCCTCTCCTCTCCTCTCCTCTCCTCTCCTCTCCTCTCCTCTCCTCTCGTCTCCTCTCCTCTCCTCTCCTCTCCCTCTCCCTCTCCCTCTCCCTCTCCCTCTCCCTCTCCCTCTCCCTCTCCTCAGCGATGTACTGCAGTACTCCAGACTCCCCCCAGCAGGGTTTTGTAGTGAGCCAGACAGGAGGGCATCTCAACAGTGTGGTGCGTTGGGGCTGTGACCGGGGCTACCGGCTCATTGGAAAGGCCACAGCTGTCTGTAAGAAGACGGCCTTTGGGTATTATACCTGGGACTCAACGGTACCTGCATGTCAAGGTAAGAGCTCTGAGCACTGTGACTACTGGGTGGTTGGCTGGCTGGCTGGCTGGCTGGCTGGTTTCCTGGCTGGCTGGGTCGCTGGCTGGCTTCCTGGCTGGCTGGCTGGCAGACATTTATGTGTTCCAAAAGGCACCCTGTTCTCTAGAGTGTTCACTTCTTTTGACAGGAGCCCTGTGGGTAGAGTCCTGTGGGTAGATCCCTGTGGGTAGAGCCCTGTGGGTGGAGCCCTGTGGGTGGAGCCCTGTGGGTAGAGCCCTGTGGGTAGAGTCCTGTGGGTAGAGTAGCTAGTCTGGCAGTCTCTCTTCAGCCCCTATCACAGAGAGTAGCTAGTCTGACAGTCTCTCTTCAGCCCCTATCACAGAGAGTAGCTAGTCTGACAGTCTCTCTTCAGCCCCTATCACAGAGAGTAGCTAGTCTGACAGTGTCTCTTCAGCTCCTATCACAGAGAGTAGCTAGTCTGACGGTCTCTCTTCAGCTCCTATCACAGAGAGTAGCTAGTCGGACGGTCTCTCTTCAGCTCCTATCACAGAGAGTAGCTAGTCTGACAGTCTCTCATCAGCCCCATGTCAGTAGCTGAACTTCTGATTGAGGAGAATGTTCTGCCGAGCAGAAACAGAGCAGAAATCAATCGTCTTTTGTTCTGTCAATTCCAACACCTGATGACTCTGGCTAGCTAACTTCCTTCCTGATTACCATGCTGTCTGTGTCAGTGTATGCCTCCCAAAATGGCACCCTTATTCCCTAGATAGTGCACTACTTCCTATGGGCCCCGGTCAAAAGTAGTGCACTAAATAGGGAATAGGGTGCCATTTGACACACGGAACCCCTTTTTCTGTGTCGTGTTCCGTAAACAGCGTTGTTGTGTTCCATTCACCTAATTGGGTTCTTTGTTACCCTGGGAACCACACATTGTAGAAGGTGTCATGTCATTCTGTTCTGCTCTGTTCTGAAACAATGTATCGTTAACCCCACTGTCTGTTCAACGAGCACAGACAGGTCCATTATGCCGAAGCTGTGACTATATAGTAATAACAGCAAAGATCGTGGAGCGCAACCTGCCAAATAATGGACAATACAATACTAATCTAGTCACCCACAACCAAAATGAGCTCCTAAGGTGGTAACTAGAAAGGAACAGATCGTTGATGGTTGTCTTTCTCTTATAGCTCCTACGGTGCAGGTGTATTTAAGTAGTGTGTTGTATTTAAGTAGTGTGTTGTATTTAAGTAGTGTGTTGTATTTAAGTAGTGTGTTGTCTTTAAGGAGTGTGTTGTCTTTAAGTAGTGTGTTGTATTTAAGTAGTGTGTTGTATTTAAGTAGTGTGTTGTCTTTAAGTAGTGTGTTGTCTTTAAGTAGTGTGTTGTCTTTAAGGAGTGTGTTGTCTTTAAGTAGTGTGTTGTATTTAAGTAGTGTGTTGTCTTTAAGTAGTGTGTTGTCTTTAAGTAGTGTGTTGTCTTTAAGTAGTGTGTTGTCTTTAAGTAGTGTGTTGTATTTAAGTAGTGTGTTGTCTTTAAGTAGTGTGTTGTATTTAAGTAGTGTGTTGTATTTAAGTAGTGTGTTGTCTTTAAGTAGTGTGTTGTCTTTAAGTAGTGTGTTGTCTTTAAGTAGTGTGTTGTATTTAAGTAGTGTGTTGTATTTAAGTAGTGTGTTGTATTTTTAAGTAGTTATATTCTACTCTATTGTATTCTACTCTACTATATTCTACTATATTCTACTCTATTGTATTCTACTATATTCTACTATATTCTACTCTATTCTACTCTATTCTATTCTACTATATTCTACTCTATTGTATTCTACTCTATTCTATTCTACTATATTCTACTCTATTGTATTCTACTCTATTCTATTCTACTATATTCTACTCTATTGTATTCTACTCTATTCTATTCTACTATATTCTACTCTACTATATTTGACTCTACTCTGCTATGTAAACAACTCTGTGGGAGGACATAATGAAATGTAAGAGGAAGGAACAAGAGAATACCTTATACCTTTCCCATCTATAGGTGCATGACAATGGTAATGGTGATGGTCCATGTTATTTCTGATACCCCCAGGTGTCCTAAAACAGAGAATCAGAAAGCTACATGGTCCATGTTGTTTCTGATACCCCCAGGTGTCCTAAAACAGAATCAAAAAGCTACATGGTCCATGTTGTTTCTGATACCCCCAGGTGTCCTAAAACAGAATCAGAAAGCTACATGGTCCATGTTGTTTCTGATACCCCCAGGTGTCCTAAAACAGAATCAAAAAGCTACATGGAGCATGTTGTTTCTGATACCCCCAGGTGTCCTAAAACAGAGAATCAAAATGCTACATGGTCCATGTTGTTTCTGATACCTCCAGGTGTCCTAAAACAGAGAATCAGAAAGCTACATGGAGCATGTTGTTTCAGATACCTCCAGGTGTCCTAAAACAGAGAATCAGAAAGCTACATGGAGCATGTTGTTTCAGATACCCCCAGGTGTCCTAAAACAGAGAATCAGAAAGCTACATGGAGCATGTTGTTTCAGATACCCCCAGGTGTCCTAAAACAGAGAATCAGAAAGCTACATGGTCCATGTTGTTTCAGATACCTCCAGGTGTCCTAAAACAGAGAATCAGAAAGCTACATGGAGCATGTTGTTTCAGATACCTCCAGGTGTCCGAAAACAGAGAATCAGAAAGCTACATGGAGCATGTTGTTTCAGATACCTCCAGGTGTCCTAAAACAGAGAATCAGAAAGCTACATGGAGCATGTTGTTTCAGATACCCCCAGGTGTCCTAAAACAGAGAATCAGAAAGCTACATGGAGCATGTTGTTTCAGATACCTCCAGGTGTCCTAAAACAGAGAATCAGAAAGCTACATGGAGCATGTTGTTTCAGATACCTCCAGTGTAACCTAAATCATAACCATGAATTAATCTATAGGTGAATATAATGGTAGTGTAACCTAAATCATAACCATGAATTAATCTATAAGTGAATATAATGGTAGTGTAACCTAAATCATAACCATTAATTAATCTATAGGTGAATATAATGGTAGTGTAACCTAAATCATAACCATTAATTAATCTATAGGTGAATATAATGGTTGTGTAACCTAAATCATAACCATTAATTAATCTATAGGTGAATATAATGGTAGTGTAACCTAAATGATGAATTCTCTCTGCTATGAATCAGTTGTAGTGTACATCAATGGAACCATATGGACAACTACATGATATCACTACATCCATGATATCACTACATCCATGATATCACTACATCCATGATATCACTACATACATGATATCACTACATCCATGATATCACTACATCCATGATATCACTACATACATGATATCACTACATACATGATATCACTACATCCATGATATCACTACATACATGATATCACTACATCCATGATATCACTACATACATGATATCACTACATACATGATATCACTACATACATGGTATCACTACATCCATGATATCACTACATACATGATATCACTACATACGTGATATCACTACATACATGATATCACTACATACATGATGTCACTACATACATGATATCACCACATACATGATATCACTACACCCATGATATCACTACATACATGATATCACTACATACATGATATCACTACATACATGATATCACTACATACATGATATCACTACATACATGATATCACTACATACATGATATCACTACATACATGATATCACTACATACATGATATCACTACATACACAATATCACTACATACATGATATCACCACATACATGATATCACTACATACATGATATCACTACATACATGATACTACATACATGATACTACATACATGATATCACTACATACATGATATCACTACATACGTGATATCACTACATACATGATATCACTACATACATGATGTCACTACATACATGATATCACCACATACATGATATCACTACACCCATGATATCACTACATACATGATATCACTACATACATGATATCACTACATACATGATATCACTACATACATGATATCACTACATCCATGATATCACTACATACATGATATCACTACATACATGATATCACCACATACATGATATCACTACATACATGATATCACTACATACATGAACGGTAAGGTCTCTGTGATCTGTCGTCTGAAAAGAATGACGACGGAAATACAAAAATATATATATATATTTTCTCTAAATCGTTATGTCTAACGGCATGGTGTTTTAGAAAGATAGAGCTGCAGGAAATTACACCCCGTAAGTACTTGTTAATTAGCTCTTCATGAACCTTCTATCCAATTCATTTCTACGTAATTCTCGACACAATGATTACCTAGTTGCCTAGCAACTAGTCATTATCTGGTAACTAACTATGAACTACCTAGTAGCTAGTACTTGCCTATGAACGAGTATTATCTAGTCACTATTAACTACCCAGTAACTAGTAACTACCTAGTCAATATTAACTACCTAGTAACTAGTAAATACATTTAACTAGCAATTACCAAGTAACTATGAACTACCTAATAGCTGGTAATTACCTAGTAACTATTATCTACATATTAACTAGTAATTACTATTAACTACCTAGTAACCAGTAATTAGCTAGTAAGTTTTAACTAACTAGTAACTAATTACCTAGTAACTATTAATTACATAGTAAATACCTAGCAGCTGGCAATTGCCTAGCATCTATTAACTAGCTAGTTCAGGAATGAAGAAGGCTTTGTAGAAGGAAGTGCAACCAGTCACAGATGTAAATACCAATACCATTATTTAAAGATTATTTAAAGGTGAGGTGATATACCTTTATTTAAAGGTGAGGTGATAGAGTAGTAGAATATACCTTTATTTAAAGGTGAGGTGATAGAATAGTAGAATATACCTTTATTTAAAGGTGAGGTGATAGTAGTAGAATATACCTTTATTTAAAGGTGAGGTGATAGTAGTAGAATATACCTTTATTTAAAGGTGAGGTGATAGAGTAGTAGAATATACCTTTATTTAAAGGTGAGGCAATAGAAGAGTAGAATATACCTTTATTTAAAGGTGAGGCAATAGAAGAGTAGGATATACCTTTATTTAAAGGTGAGGCAATAGAGTAGTAGAATATACCTTTATTTAAAGGTGGGGCAATAGAGTAGTAGAATATACCTTTATTTAAAGTGAGGCCAAGGTATGCCTACATTCTATTTATTAAAAGAATGAACACTGAACAAACTAACAAAATAACAAATGAAACGTGAAGCTATACAATATAGTGCTGACAGGCAACTACACATAGACAAGATCCCACACCAGAAAGTGACAACGACAAACAGCTGTCTCTGATTGGGAACCATATCAGGCCAGTACAGACATACAAAACCCCTAGACATACAAACCCCCTAGACATACTAAAACCTAGAGTACCCAACCTAGTCACTCCCTGACCTAACCAAAATATATAGAAAATAGAGATATCTAAGGTCAGGGCGTGACAGAGGCAATAGTAGTAGGATATACCTTGATCAGTTGTTTTATTTTCTCTTGATCGGCTCCCAGTTTTAAATCAGGGTGATTAAGGTACTTGTACTACCGTCCAAAGCCTTCCATCATGGCCTGGCTCCCAGACTTTGGCTCCCAGACTTTGGCTCCCAGACTTTGGCTCCCAGACGCCGTTCTAATTGGTCCTGATAATCTCTGTCAAACTCAGATTTGTCTCTGTTGCTTTGCCAAACACAGGTCTCCTCTTCACTGGCCTCAGTGTGTCAGAGAAAACAGAAGAAGGAAGAGATGTGTGTTATATATTCTCTGTCCTCTTCCTTTCTCTGCTCTTCTTACTCTTGTTATTCTTCCTTTCTCTGCTCTTCTTACTCTTGTTATTCTTCCTTTCTCTGTTCTGTCCTCGCTCTCTCCTCCTTTCTCTCCCCCTCTTCTGTTCTCTCCTCTCCTCCCCTCTTCTGTTCTCTCCTCCCCCCTTCTGTTCTCTCCCCCTCCCCTCTCCTCTCCTCCCCTCTTCTGTTCTCTTCTCCTCTCTTCTATTCTCTCTCCCCCTCTTCTGTTCTCTCCTCCCACTCTTCTATTCTCTCTCCCCCTCTTCTATTCTCTCCCCCTCTCCTCTCCTCCCCTCTTCTGTTCTCTCCTCCCACTCTTCTGTTCTCTCCCCCTCTCCTCTCCATCCCTCGTCTGTTCTCTCCTCTCCTCTCCTCTCCTCTCCTCTCCTCTCCTCTCCTCTCCTCTCCTCTCCTCTCCTCTCCTCTCCTCTCCTCTCCTCTCCTCTCCTCTCCTCTCCTCTCCTCTCCTCTCCTCTCCTCTCCTCTCCTCTCCTCCCCTATTCTCTCCTCCCCTATTCTCTCCTCTCCTCTCCTCTCCTCTCCTCTCCTCTCCTCTCCTCTCCTCTCCTCTCCTCTCCTCTCCTCTCCTCTCCTCTCCTCTCCTCTCCTCTCCTCTCCTCTCCTCTCCTCTCCCTCTCCTCTCCCTCTCCCTCTCCCTCTCCCTCTCCATCTCCGTCTCGTCTCCTCTCCTCTCCTCTCCTCCAGATCCAGTCTTGTGTAACAATCCGCCTGTAGCTGTCAGTGAATCAGACATAATTGCTGTTTTTTAGGTCCCTCATTAGTAAGAGCATCACTCTAGCATCGCTTGTGGCTGTTAATCATACCATTTAGATGTATTGATATGTTAGAAATGTTGTTAATTTACTTTCTTTGTACTTTCATTTGCTCATATTGTGTCCCTCTAATTCAGGGGTTCTCAGAGTGGGTTCCACGGATGTATTGCTGAGGGTCCACAGCCAGATCTCAATACAGTGGCTAGCGAAAGTTTTCACCCTCCCTTGGCATTTTTCCTCTGTTGTTGCCTTACAACCTGGAATTAAAATAGATTTTTTTTGGCAGTTCATATCATTTGATTTACACAACACGCCTACCACTTTGAAGATGCAAAATATTTTTTTATTGTGAAACAAACAAGAAATAAGACGAAAAAAACTGAAAAATTGAGCGTGCAGAACTATTCACCCCCCCCCAAAGTCAATACTTTGTAGAGACACCTTTTGCAGCCATTACAGCTGCAAGTCTCTTGGGGTATGCCTCTATAAGCTTGGCACATCTAGCCACCGGGAATTTTGCCCAATTTTCAAGGCAAAACTGCTCCAGCTCCTTCAAGTTGGATGGGTTTTGCTGGTGTACAGCAATCTTTAAGTCATACCAACTGGATTGAGGTCTGGGCTTTGACTAGGTCATTCCAAGTCATTTAAATGTTCCCCTTAAACCATTCAAGTGTTGCTTTAGCAGTATGCTTAGGGCCATTGTCCTGCTGGAAGGAGAACCTCCGTCCCAGTCTCAAATCTCTGGAAGACTGAAACAGGTTTCCCCCTCAATAATTTCCCTGTATTTAGCACCATCCATCATTCCTTCAATTCTGACCAGTTTCCCAGACGCTGCCTATGAAAACATCCGCACAGCATGATGCTGCCACCAACATGCTTCACTGTGGGGATGAGGTTCTCGGGGTGATGAAAGGTGTTAGATTTGCGCCAGAAATAGCATTTTCTTTGATGGCCAAAAAGCTACATTTTAGTCTCATCTGACCAGAGTACCTTCATCCATATGTTTGGGGAGTCTCCCACAAGCCTTTTGGCAAAACATCAAGCGTGTTTGCTTCTTCTTTTGCTAAAGCAATGGCTTTTTTTCTGGCCACTCATCTGTAAAGCCCAACTCTGTGGAGTGTATGGCTTAAAGGGGTCCTATGGACAGATACTCCAATCTCCGCTGTGGAACTTTGCAGCTCCTTCAGGGTTATCTTTGGTCTCTTTGTTGCCTCTCTGATTAATGCCCTTCTTGCCTGGTTCGTTAGTTTTTGTGGGAGGCCGTCTCTTGGCAGGTTTGTTGTGGTGCCATATTCTTTCCATTTTTTAATAATGGATTTACGTGGGATGTTCAAAGTCTCAGATCTTTTTTTTAGAACCCAACCCTGATATGTAGTTCTCCACAACTTTGTCCCTGACCTATTTGGAGAGTTCCTTGGTCTTCATGGTGCTGCTTGCTTGGTGCTGCCCGTTGCTTAGTGGTGTTGCAGACTCTGGGGCCTTTTAGAAGAGGTGTATATTTACTGTCATGTGACACTTAGATTGCACACAGGTGGACTTTATTTAACTAACTATGTGACTTCTGAAGGTAATTGGTTGCACCAGATCTTGTTTATCGGCTACATAGCAAAGGGGGTTTAAAACAGGTTATTTTTTTAACATTTAACTTCACCAATTTAAACTATTTTGTGTTTGTCTATTACATTAAATCCATTATATCCACAATCCATTGCATTACATTAAATCCAAATAAAAATATATTTAAATTACATGTTGTAATGCAACTGTTATAAAGTCTGTGTGAGCTGGTGGTGGAGGAGTCAGGCGCAGGACAGCAGATATGAGTAAAAAACGTATTTACTCAAAATACAAACACATACAACGCAATAATGCCCACAATAACGGACCGTATTACATACAAACAATTACTCACAAACAAACATGGGGGAACAGAGGTTTAAATAATGAACAAGTAATTGGGGAATTGAAACCAGGCGTGTAAGACAAAACAAATGGAAAATGAAAAGTGGATCAGTTCTGCCCACACATTTCCTATAGGATTGAGGTCAGGGCTTTGTGATGACCACTCCAATATCTTGACTTTGTTGTCCTTAAGCCATATATATATATATATATATATATATATATATATATATACAGTGGGGCAAAAAAGTATTTAGTTCTCCCACTTAAAAAGTTGAGAGAGGCCTGTAATTTCATAGGTACATAACATCATATGTACACTTCAACTATGACAGACAAAATGAGAAAAAAAAAATCCAGAAAATCACATTGTAGGATTTTTAATGAATGAATGTTTGCATGTTCCAGAGATTTCTGGATTCTGCTTCTTAACCCCATTGAGCATTCTGCGCGTTGCTCTTCCAGTCATCTTTGCAGGATGGCCACTCCTAGGGAGAGTAGCAACAGTGCTGAACTTTCTCCATTTGTAGACGATTTGTCTTATCATGGACTGATGAACATCAAGGCTTTAAGAGATACTTTTGTAACTTCCAGCTTTATGCAAGTCAACAGTTTTTATTCTTAATCTTTCTTCTTCTTTTGTTCGAGGTTCACATCAGGCAATGCTTCTTGTGAATAGCAAACTCAAATTGTGTGAGTGTTTTTTATAGGACAGGGCAGCTCGAACCAACATCTCCAATCGCATCTTATTGATTGGACTCCAGGTTAGCTGACTCCTGACTCCAATTCGCTTTTGGAGAAGTCATTAGCCTAGGGGTTCACATACTTTTTCCAACCCACACTGAATGTTAAATGATGTATTCAATATAGACAGAATAATACAATAATTTGTGTGTGATTAGTTTTAGCAGACTGTGTTTGTCTATTGTTGTGACTTAAGATCTGATCAAATTTGATGACCAATTGATGCAGAAATCCAGGTAATTCCAAAGGGTTCACATACAGTTTCTTGCCACTGTATATACTGTACTAGGTGGTGTCAGAGGAAGGCCCCATAAATTTGTCAGAGACCCCAGTCACCCTAGTCATAAACGGTTCTATCTGCTACCGCACAGCAAGCGGTACCAGAGCACCAAGGTCCAAAAGGCTCCTCAACAGCTTCTACCCCCCCAAGCCATAAAACTGCTGAACAATTAATCAAATGACCACCCAGACTATTTACATAGTTTTTACACTGCTGCTACTCGCTGTTTATTTACTCTGCATGGTCACTTTACAAATTACCTCAACTAACCTGTACCCCTGCACATTGACTCAATACGCCCTGTATATAGTCTCCACATTGACTCTGTACCCCCTGTATATAGCCTCCACATTGACTCTGTACCGTAATACCCTGTATATAGCCTCCACATTGACTCTGTACCGTAATACCCTGTATATAGCCTCCACATTGACTCTGTACCAGTACCCCCTGTATATAGCCTCCACATTGACTCTGTACCGTAATACCCTGTATATAGCCTCCACATTGACTCTGTACCGTAATACCCTGTATATAGCCTCCACATTGACTCTGTACCGTAATACCCTGTATATAGCCTCCACATTGACTCTGTACCAGTACCCCCTGTATATAGCCTCCACATTGACTCTGTACCGTAATACCCTGTATATAGCCTCCACATTGATTCTGTACCGTAATATCCTGTATATAGCCTCCACATTGACTCTGTATCGTAATACCCTGTATATAGTCTCCACATTGACTCTGTACCGTAATACCCTGTATATAGCCTCCACATTGACTCTGTACCGTAATACCCTGTATATAACCTCCACATTGACTCTGTACCGTAATACCCTGTATATAGCCTCCACATTGACTCTGTACCGTAATACCCTGTATATAGCCTCCACATTGACTCTGTACCAGTACCCCCTGTATATACCCTCCACATTGACTCTGTACCAGTACCCCCTGCATATACCCTCCACATTGACTCTGTACCAGTACCCCCTGTATATAGCCTCCACATTGACTCTGTACCGTAATACCCTGTATATAGCCTCCACATTGACTCTGTACCAGTACCCCCTGTATATAGCCTCCACATTGACTCTGTACCGTAATACCCTGTATATAGCCTCCACATTGACTCTGTACCGTAAAACCCTGTATATAGCCTCCACATTGACTCTGTACCGTAACACCCTGTATATAGCCTCCACATTGACTCTGTACCGTAACACCCTGTATATAGCCTCCACATTGACTCTGTACCGTAATACCCTGTATATAGCCTCCACATTGACTCTGTACCGTAATACCCTGTATATAACCTCCACATTGACTCTGTACCGTAATACCCTGTATATAGCCTCCACATTGACTCTGTACCAGTACCCCCTGTATATAGCCTCCACATTGACTCTGTACCAGTACCCCCTGTATATACCCTCCACATTGACTCTGTACCAGTACCCCCTGTATATACCCTCCACATTGACTCTGTACCAGTACCCCCTGTATATAGCCTCCACATTGACTCTGTACCGTAATACCCTGTATATAGCCTCCACATTGACTCTGTACCGGTACCCCTGTATATAGCCTCCACATTGACTCTGTACCGTAATACCCTGTATATAGCCTCCACATTGACTCTGTACCGTAATACCCTGTATATAGCCTCCACATTGACTCTGTACCAGTACCCCCTGTATATAGCCTCCACATTGACTCTGTACCGTAATACCCTGTATATAGCCTCCACATTGATTCTGTACCGTAATATCCTGTATATAGCCTCCACATTGACTCTGTATCGTAATACCCTGTATATAGTCTCCACATTGACTCTGTACCGTAATACCCTGTATATAGCCTCCACATTGACTCTGTACCGTAATACCCTGTATATAACCTCCACATTGACTCTGTACCGTAATACCCTGTATATAGCCTCCACATTGACTCTGTACCAGTACCCCCTGTATATAGCCTCCACATTGACTCTGTACCAGTACCCCCTGTATATACCCTCCACATTGACTCTGTACCAGTACCCCCTGTATATACCCTCCACATTGACTCTGTACCAGTACCCCCTGTATATAGCCTCCACATTGACTCTGTACCGTAATACCCTGTATATAGCCTCCACATTGACTCTGTACCGGTACCCCTGTATATAGCCTCCACATTGACTCTGTACCGTAATACCCTGTATATAGCCTCCACATTGACTCTGTACCGTAATACCCTGTATATAGCCTCCACATTGACTCTGTACCATAACACCCTGTATATAGCCTCCACATTGACTCTGTACCGTAACACCCTGTATATAGCCTCCACATTGACTCTGTACCGTAACACCCTGTATATAGCCTCCACATTGACTCTGTACCGTAACACCCTGTATATAACCTCCACATTGACTCTGTACCGTAATACCCTGTATATAACCTCCACATTGACTCTGTACCGTAACACCCTGTATATAGCCTCCACATTGACTCTGTACCGTAATACCCTGTATATAGCCTCCACATTGACTCTGTACCGTAATACCCTGTATATAGCCTCCACATTGACTCTGTACCGTAATACCCTGTATATAGCCTCCACATTGACTCTGTACCGTAATACCCTGTATATAGCCTCCACATTGACTCAGTTTAGATGTGTTGTGTGTTGAGCCTGAGGTATCTGGGAGTTTAGATGTGTTGAGTCTGAGGTATCTGGGAGTTTAGATGTGTTGAGTCTGAGGTATCTGGGAGTTTAGATGTGTTGAGTCTGAAGTATCTGGGAGTTTAGATGTGTTGAGTCTGAGGTATCTGGGAGTTTAGATGTGTTGAGTCTGAGGTATCTGGGAGTTGTGTTGAGTCTGAGGTATCTGGGAGTTTAGATGTGTTGTGTGTTGAGCTTGAGGTATCTGGGAGTTTAGATGTGTTGAGTCTGAGGTATCTGGGAGTTTAGATGTGTTGAGCCTGAGGTATCTGGGAGTTTAGATGTGTTGAGTCTGAGGTATCTGGGAGTTTAGATGTGTTGAGCCTGAGGTATCTGGGAGTTTAGATGTGTTGAGTCTGAGGTATCTGGGAGTTTATATGTGTTGAGTCTGAGATATCTGGGAGTTTAGATGTGTTGAGCCTGAGGTATCTGGGAGTTTAGATGTGTTGAGTCTGAGATATCTGGGAGTTTAGATGTGTTGAGTCTGAGATATCTGGGAGTTTAGATGTGTTGAGCCTGAGGTATCTGGGAGTTTAGATGTGTTGAGTCTGAGATATCTGGGAGTTTAGATGTGTTGAGTCTGAGATATCTGGGAGTTTAGATGTGTTGAGCCTGAGGTATCTGGGAGTTTAGATGTGTTGAGTCTGAGGTATCTGGGAGTTTAGATGTGTTGAGCCTGAGGTATCTGGGAGTTTAGATGTGTTGAGTCTGAGGTATCTGGGAGTTTAGATGTGTTGAGCCTGAGGTATCTGGGAGTTTAGATGTGTTGAGTCTGAGATATCTGGGAGTTTAGATGGGTTGAGTCTGAGATATCTGGGAGTTTAGATGTGTTGAGTCTGAGATATCTGGGAGTTTAGATGTGTTGAGTCTGAGATATCTGGGAGTTTAGATGGGTTGAGCCTGAGGTATCTGGGAGTTTAGATGTGTTGAGTCTGAGGTATCTGGGAGTTTAGATGTGTTGAGCCTGAGGTATCTGGGAGTTTAGATGTGTTGAGCCTGAGGTATCTGGGAGTTTAGATGTGTTGAGCCTGAGGTGTCTGGGAGTTTAGATGTGTTGAGCCTGAGGTATCTGGGAGTTTAGATGTGTGTTGAGCCTGAGATATCTGGGAGTTTAGATGTGTTGAGTCAGGTATCTGGGAGTTGTGTTGAGTCTGAGGTATATGGGAGTTTAGATGTGTTCAGTCTGAGGTATCTGGGAGTTTAGATGTGTTGAGTCTGAGATATCTGGGAGTTTAGATGTGTTGAGTCAGGTATCTGGGAGTTGTGTTGAGTCTGAGGTATCTGGGAGTTTAGATGTGTTGAGTCTGAGATATCTGGGAGTTTAGATGTGTTGAGCCTGAGGTATCTGGGAGTTTAGATGTGTTGAGTCTGAGATATCTGGGAGTTTAGATGGGTTGAGTCTGAGATATCTGGGAGTTTAGATGTGTTGAGTCTGAGATATCTGGGAGTTTAGATGTGTTGAGTCTGAGATATCTGGGAGTTTAGATGGGTTGAGCCTGAGGTATCTGGGAGTTTAGATGTGTTGAGTCTGAGGTATCTGGGAGTTTAGATGTGTTGAGCCTGAGGTATCTGGGAGTTTAGATGTGTTGAGCCTGAGGTATCTGGGAGTTTAGATGTGTTGAGCCTGAGGTGTCTGGGAGTTTAGATGTGTTGAGCCTGAGGTATCTGGGAGTTTAGATGTGTTGAGTCTGAGGTATCTGGGAGTTTAGATGTGTTGAGTCTGAGATATCTGGGAGTTTAGATGTGTTGAGTCTGAGGTATCTGGGAGTTTAGATGTGTTGTGTGTTGAGTCTGAGGTATCTGGGAGTTTAGATGTGTTGAGTCTGAGATATCTGGGAGTTTAGATGTGTTGAGTCTGAGGTATCTGGGAGTTTAGATGTGTTGAGTCTGAGGTATCTGGGAGTTTAGATGTGTTGAGTCTGAGGTATCTGGGAGTTTAGATGTGTTGTGTGTTGAGTCTGAGGTATCTGGGAGTTTAGATGTGTTGTGTTTTGAGTCTGAGGTATCTGGGAGTTTAGATGTGTTGAGCCTGAGGTATCTGGGAGTTTAGATGTGTTGAGTCTGAGATATCTGGGAGTTTAGATGTGTTGAGTCTGAGGTATCTGGGAGTTTAGATGTGTTGTGTGTTGAGCCTGAGGTATCTGGGAGTTTAGATGTGTTGTGTGTTGAGTCTGAGATATCTGGGAGTTTAGATGTGTTGAGTCTGAGATATCTGGGAGTTTAGATGTGTTGAGTCTGAGGTATCTGGGAGTTGTGTTGAGTCTGAGATATCTGGGAGTTGTGTTGAGTCTGAGATATCTGGGAGTTTAGATGTGTTGAGTCTGAGATATCTGGGAGTTTAGATGTGTTGAGTCTGAGGTATCTGGGAGTTTAGATGTGTTGAGTCTGAGGTATCTGGGAGTTTAGATGTGTTGAGTCTGAGGTATCTGGGAGTTTAGATGTGTTGAGTCTGAGGTATCTGGGAGATTAGATGTGTTGAGTCTGAGGTATCTGGGAGTTTAGATGTGTTGTGTGTTGAGTCTGAGATATCTGGGAGTTTAGATGTGTTGAGTCTGAGATATCTGGGAGTTTAGATGTGTTGAGTCTGAGGTATCTGGGAGTTGTGTTGAGTCTGAGATATCTGGGAGTTGTGTTGAGTCTGAGATATCTGGGAGTTTAGATGTGTTGAGTCTGAGATATCTGGGAGTTTAGATGTGTTGAGTCTGAGGTATCTGGGAGTTTAGATGTGTTGAGTCTGAGGTATCTGGGAGTTTAGATGTGTTGAGTCTGAGGTATCTGGGAGTTTAGATGTGTTGAGTCTGAGGTATCTGGGAGTTTAGATGTGTTGTGTGTTGAGCCTGAGGTATCTGGGAGTTTAGATGTGTTGAGTCTGAGGTATCTGGAGTTTAGATGTGTTGAGTCTGAGGTATCTGGGAGTTTAGATGTGTTGAGTCTGAGGTATCTGGGAGTTTAGATGTGTTGTGTTTTGAGTCTGAGATATCTGGGAGTTTAGATGTGTTGAGTCTGAGATATCTGGGAGTTTAGATGTGTTGTGTGTTGAGCCTGAGGTATCTGGGAGTTTAGATGTGTTGAGTCTGAGGTATCTGGGAGTTTAGATGTGTTGTGTGTTGAGTCTGAGGTATCTGGGAGTTTAGATGTGTTGAGTCTGAGGTATCTGGGAGTTTAGATGTGTTGAGCCTGAGGTATCTGGGAGTTTAGATGTGTTGAGTCTGAGGTATCTGGGAGTTTAGATGTGTTGAGTCTGAGGTATCTGGGAGTTTAGATGTGTTGAGTCTGAGGTATCTGGGAGTTTAGATGTGTTGTGTGTTGAGTCTGAGGTATCTGGGAGTTTAGATGTGTTGTGTTTTGAGTCTGAGGTATCTGGGAGTTTAGATGTGTTGAGCCTGAGGTATCTGGGAGTTTAGATGTGTTGAGTCTGAGATATCTGGGAGTTTAGATGTGTTGAGTCTGAGGTATCTGGGAGTTTAGATGTGTTGTGTGTTGAGCCTGAGGTATCTGGGAGTTTAGATGTGTTGAGTCTGAGATATCTGGGAGTTTAGATGTGTTGTGTGTTGAGCCTGAGGTATCTGGGAGTTTAGATGTGTTGAGTCTGAGGTATCTGGGAGTTTAGATGTGTTGAGTCTGAGGTATCTGGGAGTTTAGATGTGTTGAGTCTGAGGTATCTGGGAGTTTAGATGTGTTGAGTCTGAGGTATCTGGGAGTTTAGATGTGTTGAGTCTGAGGTATCTGGGAGTTTAGATGTGTTGAGTCTGAGGTGTCTGGGAGTTTAGATGTGTTGAGTCTGAGGTATCTGGGAGTTTATATGTGTTGAGTCTGAGGTATCTGGGAGTTTAGATGTGTTGAGCCTGATGTATCTGGGAGTTTAGATGTGTTGAGCCTGAGGTATCTGGGAGTTTATATGTGTTGAGTCTGAGGTATATGGGAGTTTAGATGTGTTGAGTCTGAGGTATCTGGGAGTTTAGATTTTTATTTTTATTTAACCTTTATTTAACTAGGCAAGTCAGTTAAGAACAAATTCTTATTTTCAATGATGGCCTAGGAACAGTGGGTTAACTGGTCTAGGAACAGTGGGTTAACTGGTCTAGGAACAGTGGGTTAACTGGTCTAGGAACAGTGGGTTAACTGACTGTTCAGGGGCAGAACGACAGATTTGTACCTTGTCAGCTCGGGGATTTGAACTTGCAACCTTCCGGTTACTAGTCCAACGCTCTAACCACTAGGCTACCCTGCCGCCCCATGAATTGACTGGTACAGTGAATCAGATTACTGTCATAAACATATCACAGTGAACTATGGGAAAGATTACCCATGAACCAGCTGGTACAGTGAATCAGATTACTGTCATACACATTTCACAGTGAAATGGAGCTAAGAGCAGTAAAACCGTAACCATTACACTGAGACAAATGTCCTTTCAAATCAGACAGCCAGTATTGATGCCTATTTGTGTCGTTAATCTTCAGTTATTTAAAGCATTTCACGGAGGTGCCCCTGAACAGGCAGTTAACCCACTGTGCCTAGGCTGTCATTGAAAATAAGAATTAGTTCTTAACTAACTTGACTGGTTAAATAAAGGTCAAATTAAAAAACAATCTCATATTTTTCTGTGAAATATATATATATACGTGTGTGTGTGTGTGTGTGTGTGTATTGGCCTGTGTGTGGTGCAGGTGTGTTCCTCCCCCTAACCGTGGCGTGTGGCGTGCAGATGCCTCGTGTCACCCTGTGTGTGTGTTCCTCCTCCTAGCCGTGGCGTGCAGATGCCTCGTGTCTCCCTGTGTGTGTGTTCCTCCCCCTAGCCGTGGCGTGCAGATGCCTCGTGTCACCCTGTGTGTGTGTTCCTCCCCCTAGCCGTGGCGTGTGGCGTGCAGATGCCTCGTGTCTCCCTGTGTGTGTGTTCCTCCTCCTAGCCGTGGCGTGCAGATGCCTCGTGTCACCCTGTGTGTGTGTTCCTCCTCCTAGCCGTGGCGTGCAGATGCCTCGTGTCACCCTGTGTGTGTGTTCCTCCTCCTAGCCGTGGCGTGCAGATGCCTCGTGTCACCCTGTGTGTGTGTTCCTCCTCCTAGCCGTGGCGTCCAGATGCCTCATGTGTCACCCTGTGTGTGTGTTCCTCCCCCTAGCCGTGGCGTCCAGATGCCTCATGTGTCACCCTGTGTGTGTGTTCCTCCCCCTAGCCGTGGCGTCCAGATGCCTCATGTGTCACCCTGTGTGTGTGTTCCTCCCCCTAGCCGTGGCGTCCAGATGCCTCATGTGTCACCCTGTGTGTGTGTTCCTCCTCCTAGCCGTGGCGTGCAGATGCCTCATGTGTCACCCTGTGTGTGTGTTCCTCCCCCTAGCCGTGGCGTCCAGATGCCTCATGTGTCACCCTGTGTGTGTTCCTCCCCCTAGCCGTGGCGTGTGGCGTGCAGATGCCTCATGTGTCACCCTGTGTGTGTGTTCCTCCCCCTAGCCGTGGCGTGTGGCGTGCCCACTGCACCGCTGAATGGAGGCGTCCAGGCTGTTGATTACTCCGTGGCAGCACGGTTAACCTACTTCTGCAACAACGGCTTCAGGCTCTCCTCCAAGGATCTCACCGCCACCGTCTGCCAGCCTGACGGCACATGGAGCAACCACAACAAGATACCTCGCTGCCCAGGTAGGACAGATACCTCGCTGCCCAGGTAGGACAGATACCCTGATGCCCAGGTAGGACAGATACCCCGATGCCCAGGTAGGACAGATACCTCGCTGCCCAGGTAGGAAGGGAGATGAGATTAACACACACACTCATGGAGCAACCACAACAAGATACCCCGCTGCTCAGGTAGGACAGATACCTCGCTGCCCAGGTAGGACAGATACCTCGCTGCCCAGGTAGGACAGGTACCCCGATGCCCAGGTAGGACAGATACCCCGAAACCCAGGTAGGACAGATACCTCGCTGCCCAGGTAGGAAGGGAGATGAGATTAACACACACACTCATGGAGCAACCACAACAAGATACCCCGC
>NW_022264824.1:155000-212500 GCF_002021735.2 Oncorhynchus kisutch
ATTCTGACATTTCACATTCTTAAAATTAAAGTGGCGATCCTAACTGACCTAAAATTATAATTTTTAATAGGATTAAATGTCAGGAATTGTGAAAAACTGAGTTTAAATGTATTTGGCTAAGGTGTATGTAAACTTCCGACTAGAGGATACATAGAGGAGACATAGAGGAGACATAGAGGATACATAGAGGAGACATAGAGGAGACATAGAGGCTACATAGAGGAGACATAGAGGAGACATAGAGGAGACATAGAGGCTACATAGAGGAGACATAGAGGAGACATAGAGGCTACATAGAGGAGACATAGAGGAGACATAGAGGCTACATAGAGGAGACATAGAGGAGACATAGAGGGTACATAGAGGAGACATAGAGGAGACATAGAGGAGACATAGAGGCTACATAGAGGAGACATAGAGGAGACATAGAGGAGACATAGAGGATACATAGAGGAGACATAGAGGATACATAGAGGAGACATAGAGGATACATAGAGGATACATAGAGGAGACATAGAGGATACATAGAGGATACATAGAGGAGACATAGAGGATACATAGAGGATACATAGAGGAGACATGGAGGATACATAGAGGACACATAGAGGAGACATAGAGGAGACATAGAGGAGACATAGAGGATACATAGAGGATACATAGAGGAGACATAGAGGATACATAGAGGAGACATAGAGGACACATAGAGGAGACATAGAGGACACATAGAGGACACATAGAGGATATGATTGCCCTTAACACCCCCCCCCCCACCCCCCCCCCACCTCTCCAGCTGGTCACTGCGGTATCCCGGAGCAGATTGTGAACGGTCAGGCGATAGGGGAGAACTTCGGATACAGAGACACCGTGGTCTACCAGTGTAACCCTGGCTTCAGACTCATAGGATCCTCGGTCCGTATCTGCCAGCAGGATCACCTCTGGTCTGGACAGCTGCCGCTGTGTGTCTGTAAGTATTCACCCTCTACCCTACTGGTCTGTACATGTTGTTAAATCTATCCTACTGGTCTGAACATGTTGTTATATCTACCCTACTGGTTGTTATATCCCTCCTACTGGTCTGTACATGTTGTTATATCTACCCTACTGGTCTGTACATGTTGTTATATCTACCCTACTGGTCTGTACATGTTGTTATATCTACCCTACTGGTTGTTATATCTACCCTACTGGTCTGTACATGTTGTTATATCTACCCTACTGGTCTGTACATGTTGTTATATCTACCCTACTGGTCTGTACATGTTGTTATATATATCCTACTGGTTGTTATATCTACCCTACTGGTTGTTATATCTACCCTACTGGTCTGTACATGTTGTTATATCTACCCTACTGGTCTGTACATGTTGTTATATCTATCCTACTGGTTGTTATATCTACCCTACTGGTCTGTACATGTTGTTATATCTACCCTACTGGTCTGTACATGTTGTTATATCTACCCTACTGGTCTGTACATGTTGTTATATCTACCCTACTGGTTGTTATATCTACCCTACTGGTCTGTACATGTTGTTATATCTACCCTACTGGTCTGTACATGTTGTTATATCTATCCTACTGGTTGTTATATCTACCCTACTGGTTGTTATATCTACCCTACTGGTCTGTACATGTTGTTATATCTATCCTACTGGTTGTTATATCTACCCTACTGGTCTCTACATGTTGTTATATCTACCCTACTGGTCTGAACATGTTGTTATATCTATCCTACTGGTTGTTATATCCCTCCTACTGGTCTGTACATGTTGTTATATCTACCCTACTGGTCTGAACATGTTGTTATATCTACCCTACTGGTTGTTATATCTACCCTACTGGTCTGTACATGTTGTTATATCTACCCTACTGGTCTCTACATGTTGTTATATCTACCCTACTGGTCTGAACATGTTGTTATATCCACCCTACTGGTCTGAACATGTTGTTATATCTACCCTACTGGTTGTTATATCTACCCTACTGGTCTGAACATGTTGTTATATCCACCCTACTGGTCTGTACATGTTGTTATATCTACCCTACTGGTCTGTACATGTTGTTATATCCACCCTACTGGTCTGAACATGTTGTTATATCCACCCTACTGGTCTGAACATGTTGTTATATCTACCCTACTGGTTGTTATATCCACCCTACTGGTCTGTACATGTTGTTATATAAACCCTACTGGTCTGTACATGTTGTTATATCGACCCTACAGGTTGTTATATCTACCCTACTGGTTGTTATATCTATCCTACTGGTTGTTATATCTACCCTACTGGTCTGTACATGTTGTTATATCGACCCTACAGGTTGTTATATCTACCCTACTGGTTGTTATATCTATCCTACTGTTTGTTATATAAACCCAACTGGTCTGTACATGTTGTAATATCGACCCTACAGGTCTGTGTATTTGTTAGGTTATTTTTTGGGGCCTCCACCATCATAGTCCCCCAACCCCACCCACCCAACTTGACTCCACCCTCAACCCCACCCTGCCAACATGACTCCACCCTCAACCCCACCCAGCCAACATGACCGCCCCCAACCCCACCCAGACAACATGACCCCCCCCCCAACCCCACCAAGACAACATGACTCCACCCCCAACCTCCCATTATTGTCCCCCAACCAACATGACTCCACCCCCAACCCCACCCAGCCAACATGACTCCACCCCCAACCTCCAAATATAGTCCCCCAACCCCACCCAGCCAACATGACTCCACCCCCAACCCCACCCAGACAACATGACTCCACCCCCAACCTCCCAGTATAGTACCCCAACCCCACCCAGCCAACATGACTCCACCCCCAACCTCCCATCATATTCCCCCAACCACACCCAGCCAACATGACTCTACCCTCAATCTCCCATTCTAGTCCCCCAACCCCACCCAGCCAACATGACTCTACCCTCAATCTCCCATTCTAGTCCCCCAACCCCACCCAGCCAACATGACTCCACCCCCAATCTCCCATCATATTCCCCCAACCCCACCCAGCCAACATGACTCTACCCCCAACCCCACCCAGCCAACATGACTCCACCCCCAATCTCCCATCATATTCCCCCAACCCCACCCAGCCAACATGACTCTACCCCCAACCCCACCCAGCCAACATGACTCCACCCCCAACCTCCCATTATAGTCCCCCAACCCTGCCCAGCCAACATGACTCCACCCCCACCCCCACCCAGCCAACATGACTCTACCCCCAATCTCCCGTTATAGTCCCCCAACCCTACCCAACCAACATGACTCCACCCCCAACCTCCCATTATAGTCCCCCAACCCCACCCAGCCAACATGACTCCACCTCCAACCCCGCCCAGCCAACATGACTCCACCCCCAACCCCACCCAGCCAACATGACTCCACCCCCAACCCCACCCAGCCAACATGACTCCACCCCCAACCCCACCCAGCCAACATGACTCCACCCCCAACCCCACCCAGCCAACATGACTCCACCTCCAACCCCACCCAGCCAACATGACTCCACCCCCAACAACCCCACCCAGCCAACATGACTCCACCCCCAACCCCACCCAGCCAACATGACTCCACCCCAACCCCACCCAGCCAACATGACTCCACCCCCAACCCCACCCAGCCAACATGAGTCCACCCCCAACCCCACCCAGCCAACATGACTCCACCCCCAACCCCACCCAGCCAACATGACTCCACCCCCAACCCCACCCAGCCAACATGACTCTAATGAAAAGGCACAGCAACAGTGCCAAAAACACGAGTAGACTTGTTTACTTAACTTAATGCTTTGTATAAAATACGGATGCCCACAAGGGACATCCTGAATCTACTGATATTGATGTGAAGGTTTGTTTACAGTTGAATTGAAGTGTACAGTGAGCTTACTGCTGCTGTGTCAACAAATCTCTCTAGTTGACTTACGGAGGTTTTCTTCTTCACTACGAACATTATTCTATAGTCCATTTTCTATATCGTTTTCATCTTCATCAACATATAGAACTGGATCTCTCTGGGTGTTCCAAGGTTAATAGAATGGTAATGATATTGATGATGTGTTGAATATTCATCAGCTGTATTGAACTCCTGCCCCCCCTTTTACTGTGCTGCAGGCATAGAAATAGAATGACTAGAATGGGTAAACCCCCTTTTACTGTGCTGCAGGCATAGAAATAGAATGACTAGAATGTTTGAACCCCCCCCCCCCTTTTTACTGTGCTGCAGGCATAGAAATAGAATGACTAGAATGGGTAAACCCCCTTTTACTGTGCTGCAGGCATAGAAATAGAATGACTAGAATGGGTAAACTCCCTTTTACTGTGCTGCAGGCATAGAAATAGAATGACTAGAATGGGTAAACCCCCTTTTACTGTGCTGCAGGCATAGAATTAGAATGACTAGAATGGGTGAACCCCCCCTTTACTGTGCGGCAGGCATAGAAATAGAATGACTAGAATGGGTGAACCCTCCCTTTTACTGTGCTGCAGGCATAGAAATGGAATGTCTAGAATGGGTGAACCCCACCCTTTTACTGTGCTGCAGGCATAGAAATAGAATGACTAGAATGGGTGAACCCCCCCTTTTACTGTGCTGCAGGCATAGAAATAGAATGACTAGAATGGGTGAACCCCCCCTTTTACTGTGCTGCAGGCATAGAAATAGAATGACTAGAATGGTTGAACCCCCCCCCCCCCCTTTACTGTGCTGCAGGCATCGAAATAGAATGACTAGAATGGGTGAACACCCCCCCTCCCCTCTCCCCCCTTTTTTTGAACGAGGGATATTCAATTGTTACCCTACGAGGTCCGGAGTAATTCTGTTTTTTTTCTGTTCGAACTGGAAATGAATTGCAAACCCAACCTGGTGTCCCAGATCTAAAGCAGTCCTCTAATAGAGGGGTTGAGTAACTAAACAGACCAGTGGAACTGGCTTGGAGGTCCAGATTAGACCAAGACAATGTCACTAGAACACCGATGGGGATACTCAATATGGCCCATGTCGTTTCCATATATATTTTTCCAGTAATTGTATGTTTTATGTGTGCAGCAATCACATGTGGCCATCCAGGCAGTCCCATCTATGGGAGAACTACAGGGGACGGATTCAACTACAACGATGTGGTCAGCTTCTTCTGTAACCAAGGTTACGTACTGGAGGGAGTGTCCAGAGCCCAGTGCCAGGCGAGTCGCCAGTGGAGTCAACAACCACCTTCATGTAGAGGTGGGTAGCAGGCAGTGGAGTCAACAGTGGAGTGGAGTCTACCTTCGTGTAGAGGTGGGGAGCAGGCAGTGGAGTCAACAGCCACCTGTAGAGGTGGGGAGCAGGCAGTGGAGGTGGGTAGATAATAGACAGTAACAGCAGTATACTGTAGGTAGGGGTAAAGGATAGATAATAGACAGTAACAGCAGTATACTGTAGGTAGGGGTAAAGGATAGATAATAGACAGTAACAGCAGTATACTGTAGGTAGGGGTAAAGGATAGATAATAGACAGTAACAGCAGGATACTGTAGGTAGGGGTAAAGGATAGATAATAGACAGTAACAGCAGGATACTGTAGGTAGGGGTAAAGTAACTAGACAACAGGATAGATAATAAACACTAACAGCAGTATGTGTGAAGAGTATGAAAGTGTGTGTGTGTGTGTGTGTGTGTGTGTGTGTGTGTGTGTGTGTGTGTGTGTGTGTGTGTGTGTGTGTGTGTGTGGGTGTGGCATCAATGTGTGTGTGGCGTCAATGAATGTGTGTGTGTGTGTTGGGGAGTTGATGTGAGCCATGACCCCGCCTTTCAAAGCATTTCATTGGCTACAGAAACAGCAGAGCACAGACACCTAACACCTATAGCCTACAGTACATCTCTGGAAAATAAACAAGTCATTTTAAGCCTCATTAGTATTTAAAATACTTCATAATATAGCACGGGGTACATCCAAGTGCAGATGAGCCATTCATCGTCGTATAAACAGGAGCAGGCTGTGATTTGTGTCATTTCAGCCATTCATCGTCGTAGAAACAGGAGCAGGCTGTGGTTTGTGTCATTTCAGCCATTTATCGTCGTAGAAACAGGAGCAGGCTGCGATTTGTGTCATTTCAGCCATTTATCGTCGTAGAAACAGGAGCAGGCTGCGATTTGTGTCATTTCAGCCATTTATCGTCGTAGAAACAGGAGCAGGCTGCGATTTGTGTCATTTCAGCCATTCATCGTCGTAGAAACAGGAGCAGGCTGCGATTTGTGTCATTTCAGCCATTCATCATCGTATAAACAGGAGCAGGCTGCGATTTGTGTCATTTCAGCGATTCTATTATTAACTGGCAATTGAACACAGACGACACTTGACAGATACCACAGATAGCACTTCCTAGTGACTAGTTCATCCAGATGGAATATGTTGTATTGTCTGAGCTTCACATGGGGGGGGGGGGGGGGGCTGGGGGGGGGGACAGTTAGATCTATGGTATGACGATGGTAGATAGGTAAATATATACGTTCATTAGGGGAATTGTAGCCTGGTCCCAGATCTGTTTGTGCTTCCTAGGAGTTGTCAAGACGGTACGAGCGGATCTGAGACCAGGCTAGGGGGGAAATATTGACACAGTTTTGACAATCGTTGTTATTGATACAATAGTTGTTATTGATACAATAGTTGTTATTGATACAATAGTTGTTATTGATACAGTAGTTGTTATTGATACAATAGTTTTTATTGATACAGTAGTTGTTATTGATACAATAGTTTTTATTGATACAATAGTTTTGACAATCGTTGTTATTGATACAGTCAATAGTTGTTATTGATACAATAGTTGTTATTGATACAATAGTTTTGACAATAGTTGTTATTGATACAATAGCTGTTATTGATACAATAGTTGTTATTGATACAATAGTTGTTATTGATACAGTAGTTGTTATTGATACAATAGTTGTTATTGATACAATAGTTGTTATTGATACAATAGTTTTGACAATAGTTGTTATTGATACAATAGCTGTTATTGATACAATAGTTGTTATTGATACAATAGTTGTTATTGATACAGTAGTTGTTATTGATACAATAGTTGTTATTGATACAATAGTTGTTATTGATACAGTAGTTGTTATTGATACAATAGTTTTTATTGATACAGTAGTTGTTATTGATACAATAGTTTTTATTGATACAATAGTTTTGACAATCGTTGTTATTGATACAGTCAATAGTTGTTATTGATACAATAGCTGTTATTGATACAATAGTTGTTATTGATACAGTAGTTGTTATTGATACAATAGTTGTTATTGATACAATAGTTGTTATTGATACAATCGTTGTTATTGATACAATAGTTGTTATTGATACAATAGTTGTTATTGATACAGTAGTTGTTATTGATACAGTCAATAGTTATTATTGATACAATAGTTGTTATTGATACAGTCAATAGTTATTATTGATACAATAGTTGTTATTGATACAATAGTTGTTATTGATACAATAGTAGTTATTGATACAGTAGTTTTGACAATAGTTGTTATTGATACAATAGTTGTTATTGATACAGTCAATAGTTGTTATTGATACAGTAGTTGTTATTGATACAATAGTTGTTATTGATACAGTCAATAGTTGTTAATGATACAGTAGTTGTTATTGATACAATAGTTGTTATTGATACAATCGTTGTTATTGATACAATAGTTGTTAATGATAAAATAGTTTTGACAAATAGTTATTATAGATATATTTGTATTAACAGTGATATAATGTTATTAATGTGTTTTACTTCTCTCCAGTGGTGAACTGCACAGACCCTGGCATCCCAGCTAACTCCATCAGGGAGAGTAAGATAGAGCAGGGTGATTTCACCCTGGGCAGTGTGGTGTTCTACACCTGTAACCCTGGATACTACCTGTTCGGTTCCTCTGCACTGACCTGTCAACCTATTGGCCACTGGGACAAACCTCTACCTGAATGTCTTGGTACGTTGTCTGTTTTCTCTTCACAACTTGTTGAAACTACAGATGTGGGATCTTTATTTGATCACTGTTTTGTTGCTGAGGAAATGCAGATGAGCTTCGTGAATTTTTTTTCTTCACACAAATTCACTATAAACCAGCTCTGTCACACGGTTGTATTAACAGTATTCCACTTTAACATGTGGCCTCATTTTGACCCCCTCCCCCCGATCAATCAACATAATGGACTATACATTCAAATCCTGTTGCTGCAGGATTATTTTGCTGCCACGACACAGGTCAAATTAAGATCCTACACCTGTACCACACACCCACAACTACTGAGGTGCAAGAGGAGGAGACTAGAGATAAAAAAGGAAGCCTATGCACACCAAAGGTTGATGCACAGTTCTCATTTAGCGCGCAATAGTACTTATCTTTTGCTGTGAGTGACATCCATCAAAGCATTTCTCCACGATCTCCCTGTTGTTCTAGCCATGTGTTTGATCCTTAATGGACTTGATTTGTATAGGTTACAAATGTGTGTAACCAACTTCTGTCTAAATGCGAATGACCTAATAAAGGCTGACTGTAATGGCGATACTGACCGACAGTATACACTCTTTAAAAAAAAGGTAGAACCCTATTGAGTTCCATTTTAGAACCCTTTCTGATCGAGAGTTCTACATGGAACCCAAAAGGGTTCTCCTATGATGACAGCCAAAGAAACCGTTTTGGAATCATTTTTTTCTAAGAGTGTTGTGTTAATGATGACTACATCCCAAATGGCACCCCATTCCCTATACAGGGGCAATAGGGCTATAGTTAAAAGTAGTGCACTACTTAAGGAATAGGGGTGCCATTTGGGACACAAACAGTGTTAATGAGCCATAACAATCTGACTGTTGGCTATGGGGAATGATATTGTGTGTTATAGAGGAGGACTGTGGGAACCCTGGCTCTCCTCCCTACGGTACCATGGTTGGGGACAAGTTCTCGTTTGGCTCCACGGTACAGTACTCCTGTTCAGGGGACCGAGAGCTGATTGGAGAGTCATCACTCACCTGTCAAATCAATGGACACTGGAGTGGACCCATACCTCACTGTTCAGGTAAGGACCATTACCTCACTGTTCAGGTAAGGACCATTACCTCACTGTTCAGGTAAGGACCCACACCTCACTGTTCAGGGAAGGACCAATACCTCACTGTTCAGGGAAGGACCCATACCTCACTGTTCAGGTAAGGACCATTACCTCACTGTTCAGGTAAGGACCATTAGCTCACTGTTCAGGTAAGGACCATTTCCTCACTGTTCAGGTAAGGACCATTACCTCACTGTTCAGGTAAGGACCATTACTCCACTGTTCAGGTAAGGACCATTACCTCACTGTTCAGGTAAGGACCATTACCTCACTGTTCAGGTAAGGACCATTACCTCACTGTTCGGGGAAGGACCCACACCTCACTGTTCAGGTAAGGACCATTACCTCACTGTTCAGGGAATGACCCATACCTCACTGTTCAGGGAAGGACCCACACCTCACTGTTCAGGTAAGGACCATTACCTCACTGTTCAGGGAATGACCCATACCTCACTGTTTAGGGAATGACCCATACCTCACTGTTTAGGGAATGACCCATACCTCACTGTTTAGGGAATGACCCATACCTCACTGTTCAGGGAATGACCCATACCTCACTGTTCAGGGAATGACCCATACCTCACTGTTCAGGGAATGACCCATACCTCACTGTTCAGGGAAGGACCATTACCTCACTGTTCAGGGAATGACCATTACCTCACTGTTCAGGGAATGACCCATACCTCACTGTTCAGGGAAGGACCATTACCTCACTGTTCAGGGAATGACCCATACCTCACTGTTCAGGGAATGACCCATACCTCACTGTTCAGGGAATGACCCATACCTCACTGTTCAGGGAAGGACCATTACCTCACTGTTCAGGGAATGACCCATACCTCACTGTTCAGGGAAGGACCATTACCTCACTGTTCAGGGAATGACCCATACCTCACTGTTCAGGGAAGGACCATTACCTCACTGTTCAGGGAAGGACCATTACCTCACTGTTCAGGGAATGACCCATACCTCACTGTTCAGGGAAGGACCATTACCTCACTGTTCAGGGAATGACCCATACCTCACTGTTCAGGGAATGACCCATACCTCACTGTTCAGGGAATGACCCATACCTCACTGTTCAGGGAAGGACCATTACCTCACTGTTCAGGGAAGAACCATTACCTCACTGTTCAGGGAAGGACCATTACCTCACTGTTCAGGGAATGACCCATACCTCACTGTTCAGGGAATGACCCATACCTCACTGTTCAGGGAAGGACCATTACCTCACTGTTCAGGGAAGGACCATTACCTCACTGTTCAGGGAAGGACCCATACCTCACTGTTCAGGGAAGGACCATTACCTCACTGTTCAGGGAAGGACCATTACCTCACTGTTCAGGGAAGGACCATTACCTCACTGTTCAGGGAAGGACCATTACCTCACTGTTCAGGGAAGGACCATTACCTCACTGTTCATATTTATGTGATTTAGATGTTCTCTGAGCAGCTTCTCCAGGTTGTCATGGAGACTGTTCACCTTGATGTTTATGTGATTTAGATGTTCTCTGAGCAGCTTCTCCAGGTTGTCATGGAGACTGTTCACCTTGATGTTTATTTGATTTAGATGTTCTCTGAGCAGCTTCTCCAGGTTGTCATGGAGACTGTTCACCTTGATGTTTATGTGATTTAGATGTTCTCTGAGCAGCTTCTCCAGGTTGTCATGGAGACTGTTCACCTTGATGTTTATGTGATTTAGATGTTCTCTGAGCAGCTTCTCCAGGTTGTCATGGAGACAGTTCACCTTGATGTTTATGTGATTTAGATGTTCTCTGAGCAGCTTCTCCAGGTTGTCATGGAGACTGTTCACCTTGATGTTTATGTGATTTAGATGTTCTCTGAGCAGCTTCTCCAGGTTGTCATGGAGACAGTTCACCTTGATGTTTATGTGATTTAGATGTTCTCTGAGCAGCTTCTCCAGGTTGTCATGGAGACTGTTCACCTTGATGTTTATGTGATTTAGATGTTCTCTGAGCAGCTTCTCCAGGTTGTCATGGAGACTGTTCACCTTGATGTTTATGTGATTTAGATGTTCTCTGAGCAGCTTCTCCAGGTTGTCATGGAGACTGTTCACCTTGATGTTTATGTGATTTAGATGTTCTCTGAGCAGCTTCTCCAGGTTGTCATGGAGACTGTTCACCTTGATGTTTATGTGATTTAGATGTTCTCTGAGCAGCTTCTCCAGGTTGTCATGGAGACTGTTCACCTTGATGTTTATGTGATTTAGATGTTCTCTGAGCAGCTTCTCCAGGTTGTCATGGAGACTGTTCACCTTGATGTTTATGTGATTTAGATGTTCTCTGAGCAGCTTCTCCAGGTTGTCATGGAGACAGTTCACCTTGATGTTTATTTGATATAGATGTTCTATGATCAGCTTCTCCAGGTTGTCATGGAGACTGTTCACCTTGATGTTTATTTGATATAGATGTTCTATGATCAGCTTCTCCAGGTTGTCATGGAGACTGTTCACCTTGATGTTTATGTGATTTAGATGTTCTCTGAGCAGCTTCTCCAGGTTGTCATGGAGACTGTTCACCTTGATGTTTATTTGATTTAGATGTTCTCTGAGCAGCTTCTCCAGGTTGTCATGGAGACTGTTCACCTTGATGTTTATTTGATATAGATGTTCTATGATCAGCTTCTCCAGGTTGTCATGGAGACTGTTCACCTTGATGTTTATTTGATTTAGATGTTCTCTGAGCAGCTTCTCCAGGTTGTCATGGAGACTGTTCACCTTGATGTTTATTTGATATAGATGTTCTATGATCAGCTTCTCCAGGTTGTCATGGAGACTGTTCACCTTGATGTTTATTTGATTTAGATGTTCTCTGAGCAGCTTCTCCAGGTTGTCATGGAGACTGTTCACCTTGATGTTTATTTGATTTAGATGTTCTCTGAGCAGCTTCTCCAGGTTGTCATGGAGACTGATGATGAAGCGAGTCTCCATCTGGTTACTTTCCTCCAGACCTTTAGCAGCAGACGGCTCACGTACAGTTAGCATTGCCTACTGGTTTTAATGTCATTTAAATGAACTTTAGGAAGTTTAAAACAACAATTTTACATCTTGTTTTCAAAGTTTGGTGTAAGCTGTTCACTAATCGGAAGTTGTATATATATTTAAATGTGTGGCTGAGATGGGGTTTAATGCTTAAGAGGACGTGAACGATGCTGAATGGGCGTAAACAAAGAAGAGCTCTCTAGGAAGTGTGAAAATCTCATCAAAATCTTTTCGAAGGGCGTTTTCTCCCACTTGTCTCTGAAGTGGGGTAACAAGTCTATCTAATTTCAAAAGTAAAACATGTTTCCTCCATCTACATTTTATGAGGTAAAACCGCTGAGTCTGTACTTTCATAAAATGTATTAATTTTTTTTTGAGAAATCTGGATACGTATGGCTGTAAAACAATACAGTCACTACAATGTGCTGTGATGTGAGTCTACAAAACATTAGGAACGCCTGCTCTTTCCATGACATACTGTGATGTGACAGTACACAGTGAGTCTACAAAACATTAGGAACGCCTGCTCTTTCCATGACATAGACTGACGAGGTCAGTGGCGACCCTTGAACCTGACATTTCTAGCAACAAAACGAAGGGGGGGGGGGGCTATTTTGCATGTTATTTTGGCAATAATACATATCACATATCAATAATACATATCACATAGCAATAATACATATCACATAGCAATAATACATATCACATATCAATAATACATATCACATATCAATAATACATATCACATATCAATAATACATATCACATATCAATAATACATATCACATAGCAATAATACATATCACATAGCAATAATACATATCACATATCAATAATACATATCACATATCAATAATACATATCACATAGCAATAATACATATCACATATCAATAATACATATCACATATCAATAATACATATCAAATGCAGGTGTTTCAGCCTAGCTCAGTGCTTTCTGTGGTGGTGGGGTGAGCCTGTGTAAAATACAGGTGTTTCAGCCTAGCTCAGTGCTTTCTGTGGTGGTGGGGCAAGCCTGTGTAAAATGCAGGTGTTTCAGCCTAGCTTAGTGCTTTCTGTGGTGGTGGGGCAAGCCTGTGTAAAATGCAGGTGTTTCAGCCTAGCTCAGTGCTTTCTGTGGTGGTGGGGTGAGCCTGTGTAAAATACAGGTGTTTCAGCCTAGCTTAGTGCTTTCTGTGGTGGTGGGGCAAGCCTGTGTAAAATGCAGGTGTTTCAGCCTAGCTCAGTGCTTTCTGTGGTGGTGGGGTGAGCCTGTGTCAAATACAGGTGTTTCAGCCTAGCTTAGTGCTTTCTGTGGTGGTGGGGTGAGCCTGTGTCAAATACAGGTGTTTCAGCCTAGCTTAGTGCTTTCTGTGGTGGTGGGGTGAGCCTGTGTAAAATACAGGTGTTTCAGCCTAGCTCAGTGCTTTCTGTGGTGGTGGGGTGAGCCTGTGTCAAATACAGGTGTTTCAGCCTAGCTCAGTGCTTTCTGTGGTGGTGGGGTGAGCCTGTGTCAAATACAGGTGTTTCAGCCTAGCTCGGTGCTTTCTGTGGTGGTGGGGTGAGCCTGTGTAAAATACAGGTGTTTCAGCCTAGCTTAGTGCTTTCTGTGGTGGTGGGGTGAGCCTGTGTAAAATACAGGTGTTTCAGCCTAGCTCAGTGCTTTCTGTGGTGGTGGGGCAAGCCTGTGTAAAATGCAGGTGTTTCAGCCTAGCTCAGTGCTTTCTGTGGTGGTGGGGCAAGCCTGTGTAAAATGCAGGTGTTTCAGCCTAGCTCAGTGCTTTCTGTGGTGGGGCAAGCCTGTCTAAAATACAGGTGTTTCAGCCTAGCTTAGCAGTTCAATGTCTCAGACACGCGACGTAGAGGCAGAGTCTACAGGAAATCACGGACAAACTAAACACCTTCTTTTCTTTGAGGATAATACAGTGCCACCGCCGCGGCCCTCCAACAAGGACTGTGCCCCCCTGTATATAGCCTCCACATTGACTCTGTACCGATACCCCCTGTATAGAGTCTCCACATTGACTCTGTACCGGTACCCCCTGTATATAGTCTCCACATTGACTCTGTACTGGTACACCCTGTATATAGTCTCCATATTGACTCTGTACCGGTACCCCTGTATATAGCATCCACATTGACTCTGTACCGGTACCCCCTGTATATAGTCTCCACATTGACTCTGTACCAGTACCCCCTGTATATAGCCTCCACATTGACTCTGTACCGGTACCCCTGTATATAGCCTCCACATTGACTCTGCACCGGTACCCCCTGTATATAGCCTCCACATTGACTCTGTACCGTAATACCCTGTATATAGCCTCCACATTGACTCTGTACCGGTACCCCTGTATATAGCATCCACATTGACTCTGTACCGGTACCCCCTGTATATAGTCTCCACATTGACTCTGTACCGGTACCCCCTGTATATAGCCTCCACATTGACTCTGTACCAGTACCCCCTGTATATAGCCTCCACATTGACTCTGTACCGGTACCCCCTGTATATAGCATCCACATTGACTCTGTACCGGTACCACCCTGTATATAACCTCCACATTGACTCTGTACCGGTACCCCCTGTATATAGCCTCCACATTGACTCTGTACTGGTACCCCCTGTATATAGCCTCCACATTGACTCTGTACCGATACCCCCTGTATATAGCCTCCACATTGACTCTGTACCGGTACCCCATGTATATATCCTCCACATTGACTCTGTACCGGTACCCCCTGTATATAGCCTCCACATTGACTCTGTACCGGTACCCCCTGTATATAGCCTCCACATTGACTCTGTACTGGTACCCCCTGTATATAGCCTCCACATTGACTCTGTACTGGTACCCCCTGTATATAGCCTCCACATTGACTCTGTACTGGTACCCCCTGTATATAGCCTCCACATTGACTCTGTACCGGTACCCCCTGTATATAGTCTCCACATTGACTCTGTACCGGTACCCCCTGTATAAAGTCTCCACATTGACTCTGTACCGGTACCCCTGTATATAGCATCCACATTGACTCTGTACCGGTACCCCCTGTATATAGCCTCCACATTGACTCTGTACCGATACCCCCTGTATATAGCCTCCACATTGACTCTGCACCAGTACCCCCTGTATATAGCCTCCACATTGACTCTGTACCGTAATACCCTGTATATAGCCTCCACATTGACTCTGTACCGGTACCCCTGTATATAGCCTCCACATTGACTCTGTACCGGTACCACCCTGTATATAACCTCCACATTGACTCTGTACCGGTACCCCTGTATATAGCATCCACATTGACTCTGTACCGGTACCCCCTGTATATAGTCTCCACATTGACTCTGTACCGGTACCCCCTGTATATAGCCTCCACATTAGCTCTGTACCAGTACCCCCTGTATATAGCCTCCACATTGACTCTGTACCGGTACCCCCTGTATATAGCATCCACATTGACTCTGTACCGGTACCACCCTGTATATAACCTCCACATTGACTCTGTACAGGGTACCCCCTGTATATAGCCTCCACATTGACTCTGTACCGGTACCCCCTGTATATAGCCTCCACATTGACTCTGTACTGGTACCCCATGTATATAGCCTCCACATTGACTCTGTACCGTAATACCCTGTATATAGCCTCCACATTGACTCTGTACTGGTACCCCCTGTATATAGCCTCCACATTGACTCTGTACTGGTACCCCCTGTATATAGCCTCCACATTGACTCTGTACTGGTACCCCCTGTATATAGCCTCCACATTGACTCTGTACCGGTACCCCATGTATATAGCCTCCACATTGACTCTGTACCGGTACCCCCTGTATATAGCCTCCACATTGACTCTGTACCGGTACCCCATGTATATAGCCTCCACATTGACTCTGTACCGGTACCCCATGTATATATCCTCCACATTGATTCTGTACCGGTACCCCCTGTATATAGTCTCCACATTGACTCTGTACCGGTACCCCCTGTATATAGTCTCCACATTGACTCTGTACCGGTACCCCTGTATATAGCATCCACATTGACTCTGTACCGGTACCCCCTGTATATAGCCTCCACATTGACTCTGTACCGATACCCCCTGTATATAGCCTCCACATTGACTCTGTACCGTAATACCCTGTATATAGCCTCCACCTTGACTCTGTACCGGTACCCCTGTATATAGCCTCCACATTGACTCTGTACCGGTACCCCTGTATATAGCCTCCACATTGACTCTGCACCGGTACCACCCTGTATATAACCTCCACATTGACTCTGTACCGGTACCCCTGTATATAGCATCCACATTGACTCTGTACCGGTACCCCCTGTATATAGTCTCCACATTGACTCTGTACCGGTACCCCCTGTATATAGCCTCCACATTGACTCTGTACCAGTACCCCCTGTATATAGCCTCCACATTGACTCTGTACCGGTACCCCCTGTATATAGCATCCACATTGACTCTGTACCGGTACCACCCTGTATATAACCTCCACATTGACTCTGTACAGGGTACACCCTGTATATAGCCTCCACATTGACTCTGTACCGGTACTCCCTGTATATAGCCTCCACATTGACTCTGTACTGGTACCCCCTGTATATAGCCTCCACATTGACTCTGTACTGGTACCCCCTGTATATAGCCTCCACATTGACTCTGTACTGGTACCCCCTGTATATAGCCTCCACATTGACTCTGTACCGGTACCCCCTGTATATAGTCTCCACATTGACTCTGTACCGGTACCTCCTGTATATAGTCTCCACATTGACTCTGTACCGGTACCCCTGTATATAGCATCCACATTGACTCTGTACCGGTACCCCTGTATATAGCCTCCACATTGACTCTGTACCGATACCCCCTGTATATAGCCTCCACATTGACTCTGTACCGTAATACCCTGTATATAGCCTCCACCTTGACTCTGTACCGGTACCCCTGTATATAGCCTCCACATTGACTCTGTACCGGTACCCCTGTATATAGCCTCCACATTGACTCTGCACCGGTACCACCCTGTATATAACCTCCACATTGACTCTGTACCGGTACCCCTGTATATA
The DNA here is from genome assembly GCF_002021735.2 of Oncorhynchus kisutch. Classification (NCBI taxonomy): domain Eukaryota; kingdom Metazoa; phylum Chordata; class Actinopteri; order Salmoniformes; family Salmonidae; genus Oncorhynchus; species Oncorhynchus kisutch. The sequence goes on from NW_022264824.1 coordinate 172,173, forward strand.
GCATCCACATTGACTCTGTACCGGTACCCCCTGTATATAGTCTCCACATTGACTCTGTACCGGTACCCCCTGTATATAGCCTCCACATTGACTCTGTACCAGTACCCCCTGTATATAGCCTCCACATTGACTCTGTACCGGTACCCCCCTGTATATAGCATCCACATTGACTCTGTACCGGTACCACCCTGTATATAACCTCCACATTGACTCTGTACAGGGTACACCCTGTATATAGCCTCCACATTGACTCTGTACTGGTACCCCCTGTATATAGCCTCCACATTGACTCTGTACTGGTACCCCCTGTATATAGCCTCCACATTGACTCTGTACCGGTACCCCTGTATATAGCCTCCACATTGACTCTGTACCGTAACACCCTGTATATAGCCTCCACATTGACTCTGTACCGGTACCCCATGTATATATCCTCCACATTGACTCTGTACCGGTACCCCCTGTTTATAGCCTCCACATTGACTCTGTACCAGTACCCCTGTATATGGCCTCCACATTGACTCTGTACCGGTACCCCCTGTATATAGCATCCACATTGACTCTGTACCGGTACCCCCTGTATATAGCCTCCACATTGACTCTGTACCGTAACACCCTGTATATAGCCTCCACATTGACTCTGTACCAGTACCCCATGTATATAGCATCCACATTGACTCTGTACCGGTACACCCTGTATATAGCCTCCACATTGACTCTGTACCGGTACCCCCCTGTATATAGCCTCCACATTGACTCTGTACCGGTACCCCTGTATATAGCCTCCACATTGACTCTGTACCGGTACCCCCTGTATATAGCCTCCACATTGACTCTGTACCGGTACCCCCTGTATATAGCATCCACATTGACTCTGTACCGGTACACCCTGTATATAGCCTCCACATTGACTCTGTACCGGTACCCCCCCGTATATAGCCTCCACATTGACTCTGTACCGGTACACCCTGTATATAGCCTCCACATTGACTCTGTGCCGGTACCCCCTGTATATAGCCTCCACATTGACTCTGTACCGGTACCCCCTGTATATAGCCTCCACATTGACTCTGTACTGGTACCCCCTGTATATAGCCTCCACATTGACTCTGTACTGGTACCCCTGTATATAGCCTCCACATTGACTCTGTACCGTAATACCCTGTATATAGCCTCCACATTGACTCTGTACCAGTACCCATGTATATAGCCTCCACATTGACTCTGTACCGGTACCCCATGTATATAGCCTCCACATTGACTCTGTACCGGTACCCCCTGTATATAGCCTCCACATTGACTCTGTACCGGTACCCCCTGTATATAGCATCCACATTGACTCTGTACCGGTACACCCTGTATATAGCCTCCACATTGACTCTGTACCGGTACCCCCTGTATATAGCCTCCACATTGACTCTGTACCGGTACCCCCTGTATATAGCCTCCACATTGACTCTGTACCGGTACACCCTGTATATAGCCTCCACATTGACTCTGTACCGGTACCCCCTGTATATAGCCTCCACATTGACTCTGTACCGGTACCCCCTTATATAGCCTCCACATTGACTCTGTACCGGTACACCCTGTATATAGCCTCCACATTGACTCTGTACCGGTACCCCCCTGTATATAGCCTCCACATTGACTCTGTTACCGGTACACCCTGTATATAGCCTCCACATTGACTCTGTACCAGTACCCCCTGTATATAGCCTCCACATTGACTCTGTACTGGTACCCCCTGTATATAGCCTCCACATTGACTCTGTACTGGTACCCCCTGTATATAGCCTCCACATTGACTCTGTACCGGTACCCCTGTATATAGCCTCCACATTGACTCTGTACCAGTACCCCCTTGTATATTGCCTCCACATTGACTCTGTACCAGTACCCATGTATATAGCCTCCACATTGACTCTGTACTGGTACCCCTGTATATAGCCTCCACATTGACTCTGTACCGGTACCCCCTGTATATAGCCGCCACATTGACTCTGTACCGGTACCACCCTGTATATAACCTCCACATTGACCTGTACAGGGTACCCCCTGTATATAGCCTCCACATTGACTCTGTACGGTACCCCCTGTATATAGCCTCCACATTGACTCTGTACTGGTACCCCCTGTATATAGCCTCCACATTGACTCTGTACGGGTACCCCCTGTATATAGCCTCCACATTGACTCTGTACTGGTACCCCCTGTATATAGCCTCCACATTGACTCGGTACCGGTACCCCATGTATATAGCCTCCACTTGACTCATGTACCGGTACCCCCTGTATATAGCCTCCACATTGACTCGTACGGACCCCATGTATATAGCCTCCACATGACTCTGTACCGGTACCCCATGTATATATCCTCCACATTGATTCTGTACCGGTACCCCCTGTATATAGTCTCCACATTGACTCTATACCGGTACCCCCTGTATATAATCTCCACATTGACTCTGTACCCGGTACCCCTGTATATAGCATCCACATTGACTCTGTACCGGTACCCCCTGTATATAGCCTCCACATTGACTCATGTACCGGATAACCCCCTGTATATAGCCTCCACATTGACTCTGTACCGTAATACCCTGTATATAGCCTCCACCTTGACTCTGTACCGGTACCCCTGTATATAGCCTCCACATTGACTCTGTACCGGTACCCCTGTATATAGCCTCCACATTGACTCTGCACCGGTACCACCCTGTATATAACCTCCACATTGACTCTGTACCGGTACCCCTGTATATAGCATCCACATTGACTCTGTACCGGTACCCCCTGTATATAGTCTCCACATTGACTCTGTACCGGTACCCCCTGTATATAGCCTCCACATTGACTCTGTACCAGTACCCCCTGTATATAGCCTCCACATTGACTCTGTACCGGTACCCCCTGTATATAGCATCCACATTGACTCTGTACCGGTACCACCCTGTATATAACCTCCACATTGACTCTGTACAGGGTACACCCTGTATATAGCTCCACATTGACTCTGTACCGGTACTCCCTGTATATAGCCTCCACATTGACTCTGTACTGGTACCCCCTGTATATAGCCTCCACATTGACTCTGTACTGGTACCCCCTGTATATAGCCTCCACATTGACTCTGTACTGTACCCCTGTATATAGCCTCCACATTGACTCTGTACCGGTACCCCCTGTATATAGTCTCCACATTGACTCTTGTACCGGTACCTCCTGTATATAGTCTCCACATTGACTCTGTACCGGTACCCCTGTATATAGCATCCACATTGACTCTGTACCGGTACCCCTGTATATAGCCTCCACATTGACTCTGTACCGATACCCCCTGTATATAGCCTCCACATTGACTCTGTACCGTAATACCCTGTATATAGCCTCCACCTTGACTCTGTACCGGTACCCCTGTATATAGCCCTCCACATTGACTCTGTACCGGTACCCCTGTATATAGCCTCCACATTGACTCTGCACCGGTACCACCCTGTATATAACCTCCACATTGACTCTGTACCGGTACCCCTGTATATAGCATCCACATTGACTCTGTACCGGTACCCCCTGTATATAGCCTCCACATTGACTCTGTACTGGTACCCCCCTGTATATAGCCTCCACATTGACTCTGTACCAGTACCCCCTGTATATAGCCTCCACATTGACTCTGTACCGGTACCCCTGTATATAGCCTCCACATTGACTCTGTATTGGTACCCCCCCCCTGTATATAGCCTCCACATTGACTCTGTATTGGTACCCCCTGTATATAGCCTCCACATTGACTCTGTACTGGTACCCCCTGTATATAGCCTCCACATTGACTCTGTATTGGTACCCCCTGTATATAGCCTCCACATTGACTCTGTACTGGTACCCTCCCTGTATATAGCCTCCACATTGACTCTGTACTGGTACACCCTCCCTGTATATAGCCTCCACATTGACTCTGTACCAGTATCCCCTGTATATAGCCTCCACATTGACTCTGTACCAGTACCCCTGTATATAGCCTCCACATTGACTCTGTACCAGTATCCCCTGTATATAGCCTCCACATTGACTCTGTACCAGTTCCCCTGTATATAGCCTCCACATTGACTCTGTACCAGTACCCCTGTATATAGCCTCCACATTGACTCTGTACTGGTACCCCTCCCTGTATATAGCCTCCACATTGACTCTGTACTGGTACACCTCCCTGTATATAGCCTCCACATTGACTCTGTACCAGTATCCCCTGTATATAGCCTCCACATTGACTCTGTACCAGTACCCCTGTATATAGCCTCCACATTGACTCTGTACCAGTATCCCCTGTATATAGCCTCCACATTGACTCTGTACCAGTTCCCCTGTATATAGCTCCACATTGACTCTGTACCAGTACCCCTGTATATAGCCTCCACATTGACTCTGTACCAGTACCATCTGTATATAGCCTCCACATTGACTCTGTACCGTAATACCCTGTATATAGCCTCCACATTGACTCTGTACCGGTACCCCTGTATATAGCCTCCACATTGACTCTGTACCAATACCCCCTGTATATAGCCTCCACATGACTCTGTACCGGTACCCCCTGTATATAGTCTCCACATTGACTCTGTACCGGTACCCCCCTGTATATAGCCTCCACATTGACTCTGTACCATAACACCCTGTATATAGCCTCCACATTGACTCTGTACCAGTCCCCCCTGTATATAGCCTCCACATTGACTCTGTACCGGTACCCCCTCTATATAGCCTCCACAGTGACTCTGTACCGGTACCCCCTGTATATAGCCTCCACAGTGACTCTGTACCGGTACCCCTGTATATAGCCTCCACATTGACTCTGTACCGGTACCCCCTGTATATAGCCTCCACATTGACTCTGTACCGGTTACCCCTGTCTATAGCCTCCACATTGACTCTGTACCGGTACCCCCTGTATATAGCCTCCACATTGACTCTGTACGGTACCCCCTGTATATAGCCTCCACATTGACTCTGTACCAGTACCCCCTGTATATAGCCTCCACATTGACTCTGTACCGGTACACCCTGTATATACCCTCCACATTGACTCTGTACCGGTACCCCCTGTATATAGCCTCCACATTGACTCTGTACCGGTACCCCCTGTATATAGCCTCCACATTGACTCTGTACCGGTACCCCTGTATATAGCCTCCACATTGACTCTGTACCGGTACCCCCTGTATATAGCCTCCACAGTGACTCTGTACCGGTACCCCTGTATATAGCCTCCACATTGACTCTGTACCGGTACCCCCTGTATATAGCCTCCACATTGACTCTGTACCGGTACCCCTGTATATAGCCTCCACATTGACTCTGTACCGGTACCCCCTGTATATAGCCTCCACATTGACTCTGTACCGGTATCCCCCTGTATATAGCCTCCACATTGACTCAGTACAGGTACCCCCTGTATATAGCCTCCACATTGACTCAGTACAGGTACCCCCTGTATATAACCTCCACATTGACTCTGTACCAGTACCCCTGTATATAGCCTCCACATTGACTCCTGTACCGGTACCCCCTCTATATAGCCTCCACATTGACTCTGTACCGGCACCCCCTGTATATAGCCTCCACATTGACTCTGTACCAGTACCCCTGTATATAGCCTCACTATTGTTATTTTACTGCTGCTCTTTAATTACTTGTTACTTTTATTTCTTTTTCTTACTCTTACTTATTCTTACATAGCCCATCTGTAAATTAACCATACAATCTACCTACTTCATCCCCATATTGTTTTTATTTCCTTTTTTGCTCTTTTGCACACCAGTATCTCTACTTGCACATCATCATGGGGCGGCAGGGTAGCCTAGTGGTTAGAGTGTAGAGGCGGCAGGGTAGCCTAGTGGTTAGAGTGTAGAGGCGGCAGGATAGCCTAGTGGTTAGAGTGTTGGACTAGTAGCCGGAAGGTTGCAAGTTCAAACCCCCGAGCTGACAAGGTACAAATCTGTCGTTCTGCCCCTGAACAGGCAGTTAACCCACTGTTCCTAGGCTGTCATTGAAAATAATAATTCGTTCTTAACTGACTTGCCTAGTAAAATAAAGGTAAAATAAAAATAAAAAATAAAAATCATCTGCACATCTATCACTCCAGTGTTAATCTGATAAACTGTAATTACTTTGCTACTATGACCTATTTATTGCCTTACCTCCTCATGTAATTTACACACACTGTATATAGACTTTCTTTTTTTTCTATTGTGTATTGACTGTACGCTTGTTTATTCCATGTGTAACTCTGTGTTGTTGTTTGTGTCGCACTGCTTTGCTTTATCTTGGCCAGGTCGCAGTTGTAAATGAGGACTTGTTCTCAACTAGCCTACCTGGTTATATACACACAGCTAGCTGGCTACGTAGTGAATGTATAAACACAGCTAGCTGGCTACATAGTGAATGTATATACACACCTAGCTACATAGTGAATGTATATATATACACAGCTAGCTACATAGTGAATGTATTTACACATGTAGCTGGCTACATAGTGAATGTATATATACACAGCTAGCTGGCTACATAGTGAATGTACATACACAGCTAGCTGGCTACATAGTGAATGTATATACACAGCTAGCTGGCTACATAGTGAATGTATATACACACCTAACTACATAGTGAATGTATATACACAGCTAGTTGGCTACATAATGAATGTATATACACAGCTAGCTGGCTACATAGTGAATGTATATACACACCTAGCTACATAGTGAATGTATATATATATACACAGCTAGCTACATAGTGAATGTATATACACACCTAGCTACATAGTGAATGTATATATATACACAGCTAGCTACATAGTGAATGTATATATACACAGCTAGCTGGCTACATAGTGAGTGTATAAACACAGCTAGCTGGCTACATAGTGAATGTATATACACAGCTAGCTACATAGTGGATGTATATACACCGCTAGCTACATAGTGAATCTATATACACAGCTAGCTGGCTACATAGTGAGTGTATATACACAGCTAGCTGGCTACATAGTGAATGTATATACACCGCTAGCTACATAGTGAATGTATATACACAGCTAGCTACATAGTGAATGTATATATATACACAGCTAGCTACATAGTGAATGTATATATACAGCTAACTACATAGTGAATGTACATACACCGCTAGCTGGCTACATAGTGAATGTATATACACTGCTAGCTACATAGTGAATGTATATATACAGCTAACTACATAGTGAATGTATATACACAGCTAGCTGGCTACATAGTGAATGTATATACACAGCTAGCTACATAGTGAATGTATATACACAGCTAGCTACATAGTGAATGTATATACACCGCTAGCTACATAGTGAATGTATATACACAGCTAGCTATATAGTGAATGTATATACACATCTAGCTGGCTACATAGTGAATGTATATACACAGCTAGCTGGCTACATAGTGAATGTATATACACAGCTAGCTACATAGTGAATGTATATACACAGCTAGCTACATAGTGAATGTATATACACCGCTAGCTACATAGTGAATGTATATACACAGCTAGCTATATAGTGAATGTATATACACATCTAGCTGGCTACATAGTGAATGTATATACACAGCTAGCTGGCTACATAGTGAATGTATATACACAGCTAACTACATAGTGAATGTATATACACAGCTAGCTACATAGTGAATGTATATATATGTATACAAAGCTAGCTGGCTACTGGGTGAATGTATATACACAGCTAGCTACATAGTGAATGTATATAAACACAGCTAGCTACATAGTGAGTGTATATATATGTATACACACAGCTAGCTACATAGTGAATGTATTTACACATCTAGCTGGCTACATAGTGAATGTATATACACAGCTAGCTACATAGAGAATGTATATATATACACAGCTAGCTACATAGTGAATGTATTTACACATGTAGCTGGCTACATAGTGAATGTATACACACAGCTAGCTGGCTACATAGTGAGTGTATATACACAGCTAGCTACATAGTGAGTGTATATACACAGCTAGCTACATAGTGAATGTATTACACATGTAGCTGGCTACATAGTGAGTGTATATACACCGCTAGCTACATAGTGAATGTATATACACCGCTAGCTACATAGTGAATGTATAAATATACACATCTAGCTACATAGTGAATGTATAAACACAGCTAGCTACATAGTGAATGTATATATATGTATACACACAGCTAGCTACATAGGGAATGTATATATATGTATACACACAGCTAGCTACATAGTGAATGTATTTACACATCTAGCTGGCTACATAGTGAATGTATAAATATACACAGCTAGCTACATAGTGAATGTATAAACACAGCTAGCTACATAGTGAATGTATATATATGTATATACACCGCTAGCTACATAGTGAATGTATAAATATACACAGCTAGCTACATAGTGAATGTATATATATACACAGCTAGCTACATAGTGAATGTATTTACACATCTAGCTGGCTACATAGTGACTGTATAAACACAGCTAGCTGGCTACATAGTGAATGTATAAACACAGCTAGCTGGCTACATAGTGAATGTATATACACCGCTAGCTACATAGTGAATGTATATACACATCTAGCTGGCTAAATAGTGAATGTATATACACATCTAGCTAGCTACATAGTGAATGTATAAACACAGCTAGCTACATAGTGAATGTATAAACACAGCTGGCTACATAGTGAATGTATAAACACAGCTGGCTACATAGTGAATGTATAAACACAGCTAGCTACATAGTGAATGTATAAACACAGCTAGCTACATAGTGAATGTATAAACACAGCTGGCTACATAGTGAATGTATAAACACAGCTGGCTACATAGTGAATGTATAAACACAGCTAGCTACATAGTGAATGTATAAACACAGCTAGCTACATAGTGAATGTATTTACACATCTAGCTGGCTACATAGTGAATGTATATACACAGCTAGCTACATAGTGAATGTATATACACAGCTAGCTACATAGTGAATGTATAAACACAGCTAGCTACATAGTGAATGTATAAACACAGCTAGCTACATAGTGACTGTATAAACACAGCTAGCTACATAGTGAAGAAGAAGCATTTGTGGGTGTTGTGGTTTTTAATTTATTTTTTACCTTTATTTAACCAGGCAAGTCAGTTAAGAACAAATTCTTATTTTCAATGACGGCCTAGGAACAGTGGGTTAACTGCCTGTTCAGGGGCAGAACGACAGATTTGTACCTTGTCAGCTCAGGGGTTTGAACTTGCAACCTTCCCGTTACTAGTCCAACACTCTAACCACTAGGCTAGCTACCCTACACAGCAGTGTAGTCTGCTGCGTTGGAGATGTCCCTTATGTTATAGGACTGACTCGCTCTCTCTCGCCCTCTCGCTCTCGCTCTCTCTCACCCTCTCTCGCTCTCTCGCCCTCTCTCGCTCTCTCTCTCGTTCTGATCTGCTCTGTTTGACTTGTTCTGTTCTTCATTACAACATGACATGTTCAGAAGATGGGATCAGTCACACTCATTCTCTCATCATCCCCTCGTCTCCTCTTCTCCTCTCCTCTCTTCCCCTCCTCCTCTCCTCTGTCCTCCTCCTCCTCAGCTTCAGAAGGGAACATGTCCCAGTTTTCTACCAGAGAAGCTTTTTAATGGGGGAAAATTAAGCTACCATAAAGAGCCTCCACTAATTCGTTTGCAAAGACGGAGGTTTGGGTTGTTTCACAAATGCCATCCTATTCCCTACATAGTGCACTACCTTAGACCAAGTAGTGCCCTACGTAGGGAATCGGGTGCCATTAGGGACCGAGACAGGGTAGCACTTTAACACTGCATCTGTTACTGCTTCCTAGGAAAGTCAGTCTTAGTTCATGTTATCATCAAAGCTAGAGCACTCACAACATACCTCTGATTTACCTGTTAACTACACCTGTCTGTTATCTACACCTGTCTGTTATCTACACCTGTCTGTTTAACTACACCTGTCTGTTATCTACACCTGTCTGTTTAACTACACCTGTCTGTTATCTACACCTGTCTGTTATCTACACCTGTCTGTTTAACTACACCTGTCTGTTATCTACACCTGTCTGTTTAACTACACCTGTCTGTTATCTACACCTGTCTGTTAACTGCACCTGTCTGTTAACTACATCTGTCTGTTATCTATACCTGTCTGTTATCTATACCTGTCTGTTATCTACACCTGTCTATTAACTACACCTGTCTGTTGACTACACCTCTCTGTTTAACTACACCTGTCTGTTATCTACACCTGTCTGTTATCTACACCTGTCTGCTATCTACACCTGTCTGTTAACTACACCTGTCTGTTATCTACACCTGTCTGTTGTCTACACCTGTCTGTTATCTACACCTGTCTGTTAACTACACCTGTCTGTTATCTACACCTGTCTGTTATCTACACCTGTCTGTTTATCTACACCTGTCTGTTATCTACACCTGTATGTTAACTACACCTGTCTGTTATCTACACCTGTCTGTTATCTACACCTGTCAATTATCTACACCTGTCTGTTTAACTACACCTGTCTTTTATCTACACCTGTCTGGGTTCTTATGTTTGTGTATTTTATTAACCTGTATTCAACTAGGCAAGTCAGTTAAGATACATACTTATTTACAATGACATCATGTCAGCTGGAATGAGGTTACTGAGGTTATTGACCCCAATGACATCATGTCAGCTGGAATGAGGTTACTGAGGTTATTGACCCTAACCCCAATGACATCATGTCAGCTGGAATGAGGTTACTGAGGTTATTGACCCTAACCCCAATGACATCATGTCAGCTGGAATGAGGTTACTGAGGTTAGTGACCCCTAACCCCAATGACATCATGTCAGCTGGAATGAGGTTACTGAGGTTATTGACCCCAATGACATCATGTCAGCTGGAATGAGGTTACTGAGGTTATTGACCCCAATGACATCATGTCAGCTGGAATGAGGTTACTGAGGTTATTGACCCCTAACCCCAATGACATCATGTCAGCTGGAATGAGGTTACTGAGGTTATTGACCCCAATGACATCATGTCAGCTGGAATGAGGTTACTGAGGTTATTGACCCCTAACCCCAATGACATCATGTCAGCTGGAATGAGGTTACTGAGGTTATTGACCCTAAGCCCAATGACATCATGTCAGCTGGAATGAGGTTACTGAGGTTAGTGACCCCTAACCCCAATGACATCATGTCAGCTGGAATGAGGTTACTGAGGTTATTGACCCCAATGACATCATGTCAGCTGGAATGAGGTTACTGAGGTTATTGACCCCAATGACATCATGTCAGCTGGAATGAGGTTACTGAGGTTATTGACCCCTAACCTCAATGACATCATGTCAGCTGGAATGAGGTTACTGAGGTTATTGACCCCAATGACATCATGTCAGCTGGAATGAGGTTACTGAGGTTATTGACCCCAATGACATCATGTCAGCTGGAATGAGGTTACTGAGGTTATTGACCCCAATGACATCATGTCAGCTGGAATGAGGTTACTGAGGTTATTGACCCCTAACCTCAATGACATCATGTCAGCTGGAATGAGGTTACTGAGGTTATTGGCTCCAAGGCAAATGTTCATTGTTGCATCGTTTTGTACTGCGTCTTCCAACAGCACTTTACACTGAATCTGCTCCCCAAATTTAACCCTATTCCCTATATAGGGCACTATGTTCGATCAGGACCCACAGCTCGCTATATAGGGAATAGGGCCCTGGTCTAAAGTAGTGCACTATATAGGGAATAGGGATCCATTTGGAATGCAAAACTTGAGCAGTCAAGTCGAATGCAGACTGAGAGGTCAAGTCGAATGCAGACTGAGGGTCAAGTAAAATGCAGACTGAGAAGCCAAGTCAAATGCAGACTGAGAAGTCAAGTCAAGTCAAATATCTCTCTCTCTCTCTCTCTCTCTCTCTCTCTCTCTCTCTCTCTCTCTCTCTCTCTCTCTCTCTCTCTCTCTGTCTGTCTGTCTGTCTGTCTGTCTCTCTCTCTCTCTCCCTCTCTCTGTCCTGTATAGGAGACTCTGTAGGGAGCTGTGGGGACCCTGGTACACCCGTCCATGCAAGCAGAGAGGCCAGCAACTTCCATCTGCGTAGTAAAGTCCGCTTCACCTGCGCTGTGGGCCACACACTGTACGGCTCAGCTGAGAGGATCTGCTTTCCCAATGGGACCTGGTCTGGGAGACAGCCCTTCTGCAAACGTGAGGCTTGATGGACCGGCTGAATACTGCATGTTTATAGAGACGAGCGCATGGAGATTGAATGACAGTAGGCACACGCAGGAGCACACGCAGGAGCACACGCAGGAGCACACACACAACAGGGGCACACACAGGAGCAAACACAGGAGCACACACAGGAGCAAACACAGGAGCACACACAGGAACACACGCAGGAGCACACGCAGGATCACACAAACAACAGGGGCACACACACAACAGGGGCACACGAAGGAGCACACAGGAGCACACACACAACAGGGGCACACGAAGGAGCACACAGGAGCACACACAGGAGCACACACAGGAGCAAACACAGGAGCACACACAGGAGCACACGCAGGAGCACACGCAGGATCACACAAACAACAGGGGCACACACAGGAGCACACACAGGAGCACACAAACAACAGGGGCACACACAGGAGCACACAAACAACAGGGGCACACACAGGAGCACACACAGGAGCACACACAGGAGCACACACAGGAGCACACAAACAATGAAAATGCAATTAGCTGTAAATTAGTATATTTCACTAGTCACATTGTCCTCAGAAAAAGTCAGTGCTCAAAGCCAACCAACCAATATTTCTTCTCTTCCAGAATCCTTGTAAAAAAAACTTATATTTTTCAGCCTGAAGGCAACTTCTACTTCTGACGTGATTAATGACATTTTAAATATTGAATCACCAGCCGATTCTCTGCTGCAGGGCATAAACAGGGTTCGACCGGAATTGGCAGAGAATCTCTTGACAGACTTCTCTTTCTCCCAGACAGTTATAAACTCTCTCAGCTTGACAGACTTCTCTTTCTCCCAGACGGTTATAAACTCTCTCAGCTTGACAGACTTCTCTTTCTCCCAGACAGTTATAAACTCTCTCAGCTTGACAGACTTCTCTTTCTCCCAGACGGTTATAAACTCTCTCAGCTTGACAGACTTCTCTTTCTCCCAGACGGTTATAAACTCTCTCAGCTTGACAGACTTCTCTTTCTCCCAGACGGTTATAAACTCTCTCAGCTTGACAGACTTCTCTTTCTCCCAGACGGTTATAAACTCTCTCAGCTTGACAGACTTCTCTTTCTCCCAGACGGTTATAAACTCTCTCAGCTTGACAGACTTCTCTTTCTCCCAGAGACAGTTATAAACTCTCTCAGCTTGACAGACTTCTCTTTCTCTCCCTGAGACAGTTATAAACTATCTCAGCTTGACAGACTTCCCTTTCTCCCTGACGGTTATAAACTCTGCAATGCCATACAACACTCCTTCCGTGGCTTGACAGACACAACGACCACGGCTGTGTCTCAAATGGAACCTTGTCTATTTAATGACATTTGAACTACATTGTGTCAACAGGTAGAATAGGTTGGCAGTTGAGACATAAATGTCCTTTTTTTAAAAATACGACAGGAACTCCCCGCTCAGCCTCTCTTGCCTTGACGTGTCCTGTAAGCTGAAATGATTTATAGACGGTTAGTTCTATCCTCTATTCCTGACAGGCTTGATCCTCTCCATGACTGAACTGTGTCTGTTTCTGCTTCAGCTGTTGAGCTAAGAGCTTGACTGGTGTTTAAACCCAGAGCAATGTGAGCCTGTCGTCCCGGTGCTTTGTAATCTACTGAAACAATGGGGGATATTTACCACAGATTGGACATATTGTCCTTTTCCAGAATGAAACACTTTCCCCCAATATAGGGAACTTCATTTCGACCAGGGTCCAAGGCACTGAAAGGGCTGAATAAGGTGCATCCCAAACGGCACCATATTTGATAGGGTCGATAGGGCTCTGGACAAAATGTAGTGCACTACTGTATGACAGCCAACACATTCAGAGCACGTTCAACCTCTTTCAGTGGCCTCGTCGTGTCAGGAAGTGATTGAGTGGGGGAACCTCTCCTTCCTTCCTACCAGCTTTACCGTACAGCCCATAGCTGCCTGCATCAGAAATCATTTAACAATTTTCCAGACAATTAAGTCATTTGAGAAGGCAAATCATTTTGGTAATGAAATATAATGAAGTGCTGGGTGGAGAGACACACCGGGAAACAGAACAGAATCCTCTCTTAGTTTCCTGCTACCAAACATGACATTAATAATCATCTGGATTGGATGAGTCACATTTTATGTTCTAGAAAGACATTAGATCAGTGTTGAGCAATTAGTGTTTCTGACCCCCCTTAATTCTGTCTCTCGTTCTCTCTCTTTCTCTCTCTCTCGCTCTCTCTTTCTTTCTCTCATTCTCTCTCTGTCTCTCTCTCTCCCTCCAATCCTCCCTCTCTGTCTCCCGTTCTCTCTCTCTGTCTCTCGTTCTCTCTCTCTCTCTCTCTCTCTCTCTCTCTCACTCTCACTCTCTCTCTCTCTCTCTCTCTCTCTCTCTCTCTCTCTCTCTCTCTCTCACACTCTCTCTCTCTCTCTCTCTCTCTCTCTCTCTCCCTCCCTCCCTCCCTCCCTCTCTGTCTCTCCTCCACTCCAGCGGTGCACTGTGGTAACCCGGGGACACCTGCTCACGGCCGTATTTTCCGGGTCGACGGTACGACCTTCACTCACTCTGTAGTCTACTCCTGTATGGATGGATATCTCCTCTCAGGCACGCCCACCAGACACTGTCTGGCCAACGGCACCTGGTCTGGCACCGCTTCTAACTGCACCAGTAAGTACTACTGATACCTGGTCCAGCACCGTCTCCTAACTGCACCAGTAAGTACTACTGTTACCTGGTCCAGCACCATCTTCTAACTGCACCAGTAAGTACTACTGATACCTTGTCCAGCACCGTTTCCTAGCTGCACGAGTAAGTACTACTGGTACCTGGTCCAGCACCGTCTCCTAACTGCACCAGTAAGTACTACTGTTACCTGGTCCAGCACCGTCTCCTAACTGCACCAGTAAGTACTACTGTTACCTGGTCCAGCCCCGTCTCCTAACTGCACCAGTAAGTACTACTGATACCTGGTCCAGCACCGTCTCCTAACTGCACCAGTAAGTACTACTGGTACCTGGTCCAGCACCGTCTCCTAACTGCACCAGTAAGTACTACTGATACATGGTCCAGCACCGTCTCCTAACTGATCCGAAATGACAAACAAAATGACTGAAAAGTACAACAGTCTGTTAGTTATCCTGAACTGAAACTAAATGACTGTCTGTTAGTTACCCTGAACTGAAACTAAATGACTGTCTGTTAGTTATCCTGAACTGAAACTAAATGACTTTCTGTTAATTATCCTGAACTGAAACTAAATGACTTTCTGTTAGTTATCCTGAACTGAAACTAAATGACTGTCTGTTAGTTATCCCGAACTGAAACTAAATGACTGTCTGTTAGTTATCCTGAACTGAAACGAAATGACTTTCTGTTAGTTATCCTGAACTGAAACTAAATGACTGTCTGTTAGTTCTCCTGAACTGAAACTAAATGACTGTCTGTTAGTTATCCTGAACTGAAACTAAATAACTGTCTGTTAGTTATCCTGAACTGAAACTAAATGACTTTCTGTTAGTTATCCTGAACTGAAACTAAATGACTGTCTGTTAGTTATCCTGAACTGAAACTAAATGACTGTCTGTTAGTTCTCCTGAACTGAAACTAAATGACTGTCTGTTAGTTATCCTGAACTGAAACTAAATGTCTGTCTGTTAGTTATCCTGAACTGAAACTAAATGACTGTCTGTTAGTTATCCTGAACTGAAACTAAATGACTGTCTGTTAGTTATCCTGAACTGAAACTAAATGACTGTCTGTTAGTTATCCTGAACTGAAACTAAATGACTTTCTGTTAGTTATCCTGAACTGAAACTAAATGACTGTCTGTTAGTTATCCTGAACTGAAACTAAATGACTTTCTGTTAGTTATCCTGAACTGAAACTAAATGACTGTCTGTTAGTTATCCTGAACTGAAACTAAATGACTGTATGTTAGTTATCCTGAACTGAAACTAAATGACTGTCTGTTAGTTATCCTGAACTGAAACTAAATGACTGTCTGATAGTTATCCCGAACTGAAACTAAATGACTGTCTGTTAGTTATCCTGAACTGAAACTAAATGACTGTGTGTTAGTTATCCTGAACTGAAACTAAATGACTGTCTGTTAGTTATCCTGAACTGAAACTAAATGACTTTCTGTTAGTTATCCTGAACTGAAACTAAATGACTGTCTGTTAGTTATCCCGAACTGAAACTAAATGACTGTCTGTTAGTTATCCTGAACTGAAACTAAATGACTTTCTGTTAGTTATCCTGAACTGAAACTAAATGACTGTCTGTTAGTTCTCCTGAACTGAAACTAAATGACTGTCTGTTAGTTATCCTGAACTGAAACTAAATAACTGTCTGTTAGTTATCCTGAACTGAAACTAAATGACTTTCTGTTAGTTATCCTGAACTGAAACTAAATGACTGTCTGTTAGTTATCCTGAACTGAAACTAAATGACTGTCTGTTAGTTCTCCTGAACTGAAACTAAATGACTGTCTGTTAGTTATCCTGAACTGAAACTAAATGTCTGTCTGTTAGTTATCCTGAACTGAAACTAAATGACTGTCTGTTAGTTATCCTGAACTGAAATTAAATGACTGTCTGTTAGTTATCCTGAACTGAAACTAAATGACTGTCTGTTAGTTATCCTGAACTGAAACTAAATGACTTTCTGTTAGTTATCCTGAACTGAAACTAAATGACTGTCTGTTAGTTATCCTGAACTGAAACTAAATGACTTTCTGTTAGTTATCCTGAACTGAAACTAAATGACTGTCTGTTAGTTATCCTGAACTGAAACTAAATGACTGTCTGTTAGTTATCCTGAACTGAAACTAAATGACTGTCTGTTAGTTATCCTGAACTGAAACTAAATGACTGTCTGATAGTTATCCCGAACTGAAACTAAATGACTGTCTGTTAGTTATCCTGAACTGAAACTAAATGACTGTGTGTTAGTTATCCTGAACTGAAACTAAATGACTGTCTGTTAGTTATCCTGAACTGAAACTAAATGACTGTCTGTTAGTTATCCTGAACTGAAACTAAATGACTGTGTGTTAGTTATCCTGAACTGAAACTAAATGACTGTCTGTTAGTTATCCTGAACTGAAACTAAATGACTGTCTGTTAGTTATCCTGAACTGAAACTAAATGACTTTCTGTTAGTTATCCTGAACTGAAACTAAATGACTGTGTGTTAGTTATCCTGAACTGAAACTAAATGACTGTCTGTTAGTTATCCTGAACTGAAACTAAATGACTGTCTGTTAGTTATCCTGAACTGAAACTAAATGACTTTCTGTTAGTTATCCTGAACTGAAACTAAATGACTGTCTGTTAGTTATCCTGAACTGAAACTAAATGACTGTCTGTTAGTTATCCTGAACTGAAACTAAATGACTGTCTGTTAGTTATCCTGAACTGAAACTAAATGACTGTCTGTTAGTTATCCCGAACTGAAACTAAATGACTGTCTGTTAGTTATCCTGAACTGAAACTAAATGACTGTCTGTTAGTTATCCTGAACTGAAACTAAATGTCTGTCTGTTAGTTATCCTGAACTGAAACTAAATGACTGTCTGTTAGTTATCCTGAACTGAAACTAAATGACTGTCTGTTAGTTATCCCGAACTGAAACTAAATGACTGTCTGTTAGTTATCCTGAACTGAAACTAAATGACTGTCTGTTAGTTATCCCGAACTGAAACTAAATGACTGTCTGTTAGTTCTCCCGAACTGAAACTAAATGACTGTCTGATAGTTATCCCGAACTGAAACTAAATGACTGTCTGATAGTTATCCCGAACTGAAACTAAATGACTGTCTGATAGTTATCCCGAACTGAAACTAAATGACTGTCTGATAGTTATCCCGAACTGAAACTAAATGACTGTCTGATAGTTATCCCGAACTGAAACTAAATGACTGTCTGTTAGTTATCCTGAACTGAAACTAAATGACTGTCTGTTAGTTATCCCGAACTGAAACTAAATGACTGTCTGTTAGTTCTCCCGAACTGAAACTAAATGACTGTCTGATAGTTATCCCGAACTGAAACTAAATGACTGTCTGATAGTTATCCCGAACTGAAACTAAATGACTGTCTGATAGTTATCCCGAACTGAAACTAAATGACTGTCTGATAGTTATCCCGAACTGAAACTAAATGACTGTCTGATAGTTATCCCGAACTGAAACTAAATGACTGTCTGATAGTTATCCTGAACTGAAACTAAATGACTGTCTGTTAGTTCTCCCGAACTGAAACTAAATGACTGTCTGATAGTTATCCCGAACTGAAACTAAATGACTGTCTGATAGTTATCCCGAACTGAAACTAAATGACTGTCTGATAGTTATCCCGAACTGAAACTAAATGACTGTCTGATAGTTATCCCGAACTGAAACTAAATGACTGTCTGATAGTTATCCCGAACTGAAACTAAATGACTGTCTGATAGTTATCCCGAACTGAAACTAAATGACTGTCTGATAGTTATCCCGAACTGAAACTAAATGACTGTCTGATAGTTATCCCGAACTGAAACTAAATGACTGTCTGATAGTTATCCTGAACTGAAACTAAATGACTGTCTGTTAGTTATCCTGAACTGAAACTAAATGACTTTCTGTTAGTTATCCTGAACTGAAACTAAATGACTGTGTGTTAGTTATCCTGAACTGAAACTAAATGACTGTCTGTTAGTTATCCTGAACTGAAACTAAATGACTGTCTGTTAGTTATCCTGAACTGAAACTAAATGACTGTCTGTTAGTTATCCTGAACTGAAACTAAATGACTGTCTGTTAGTTCTCCTGAACTGAAACTAAATGACTGTCTGTTAGTTATCCTGAACTGAAACTAAATGACTGTCTGATAGTTATCCCGAACTGAAACTAAATGACTGTCTGATAGTTATCCCGAACTGAAACTAAATGACTGTCTGTTAGTTATCCCGAACTGAAACTAAATGACTGTCTGTTAGTTATCCCGAACTGAAACTAAATGACTGTCTGTTAGTTATCCCGAACTGAAACTAAATGACTGTCTGTTAGTTATCCTGAACTGAAACTAAATGACTGTCTGATAGTTATCCTGAACTGAA
Source organism: Oncorhynchus kisutch (assembly GCF_002021735.2). Lineage (NCBI taxonomy): Eukaryota > Metazoa > Chordata > Actinopteri > Salmoniformes > Salmonidae > Oncorhynchus > Oncorhynchus kisutch. The sequence continues at coordinate 191,553 of NW_022264824.1, forward strand.
ACTAAATGACTGTCTGTTAGTTATCCTGAACTGAAACTAAATGACTGTCTGATAGTTATCCTGAACTGAAACTAAATGACTGTCTGTTAGTTATCCTGAACTGAAACTAAATGACTGTCTGTTAGTTATCCTGAACTGAAACTAAATGACTGTCTGTTAGTTATCCTGAACTGAAACTAAATGACTGTCTGTTAGTTATCCCGAACTGAAACTAAATGACTGTCTGATAGTTATCCCGAACTGAAACTAAATGACTGTCTGTTAGTTATCCTGAACTGAAACTAAATGACTGTCTGTTAGTTATCCTGAACTGAAACTAAATGACTGTCTGATAGTTATCCTGAACTGAAACTAAATGACTGTCTGTTAGTTATCCTGAACTGAAACTAAATGATTACAAAGATACAGTATAGTGTTACAGTAATATAAAATGCTAAATAGCAGTTAGCCGTAGATGTTGTCCCACTTTCTGTTAGACTGCCTTTAATCTAAACTCATCTTCAGGAACGAGCCCCATATGTTGTAATTTAATCATGTTGTGTCAATCTATATTCAATTTGCCCTATAATAACTCTTTAACAGAATTACATTTCTCCCAGAGCATCATTACTCTTGTGTCTGACTAATTGAAGTACAGACAAGATATAGAATAAGGGGAGGGAGGAGGAGGAGGGGGAGGGAGGGAGAGGAGGGAGGGGGAGGGAAGAGGAGGAGGTGGAGGGAGGGGAGGAAGAGGAGGGAGGGAGGAGGAGGGGGAGGAAGGAGGTAGAGGGAGAGGAGGGGGAGGAGGAGGGAGAGGGAGGAGGCGTAGGGAGAGGAAGGGGATGAGGGTTTCAATTTGGGACAAAAATGAGTCTCTGGAGAGAGAAGTGATGCTTTCCAGGGAGCCTCTCTAGTCGCTCTGAGACAGTGATCAGACAGGCAGAAATGTTCAAGTCTGTATCTGCAATGCAACCCTATTCTCTATACCAGAACAGTCCTGTTGACGACCCTATTCTCTATACCAGAACAGTCCTGTTGACGACCCTATTCTTTAGGTAGAACAGTCCTGTTGACGACCCTATTCTCTATACCAGAACAGTCCTGTTGACGACCCTATTCTCTATACCAGAACAGTCCTGTTGACGACCCTATTCTCTAGGTAGAACAGTCCTGTTGACGACCCTATTCTCTATACCAGAACAGTCCTGTTGACGACCCTATTCTCTAGGTAGAACAGTCCTGTTGACGACCCTATTCTCTATACCAGAACAGTCCTGTTGACGACCCTATTCTCTATACCAGAACAGTCCTGTTGACGACCCTATTCTCTATACCAGAACAGTCCTGTTGACGACCCTATTCTCTCTAGGTAGAACAGTCCTGTTGACGACCCTATTCTCTATACCAGAACAGTCCTGTTGACGACCCTATTCTCTATGTAGAACAGTCCTGTTGACGACCCTATTCTCTAGGTAGAACAGTCCTGTTGACGACCCTATTCTCTATATAGTACAGTCCTGTTGACGACCCTATTCTCTAGGTAGAACAGTCCTGTTGACGACCCTATTCTCTATATAGTACAGTCCTGTTGACGACCCTATTCTCTATACCAGAACAGTCCTGTTGACGACCCTATTCTCTATACCAGAACAGTCCTGTTGACGACCCTATTCTCTAGGAATAGCAGGGTGCTGCTGCTCATCTGAACTCTGCCTCTCTCTCTCTCTGTCTCTCTCCCTCCTCCTCTCTCCCTTTGTCTCCCTCTCTCTCTCTCTCTCTCTCTCTCTCTCTCTCTCTCTGTCTCTCCCTCCCTCTCTCTCTCTCTGTCTCTCTCTCTATGTGTGTCTCTCTCTCTCTCTCCCTCCCGCTCTCTTTCTCTCTCTGTCTCTCTCTCTCTCTGTATCTCTCTCGCTCTCTCTCTCTCTCTCTCTCGCTCTCTGTCGCTCTCTGTCTCTCTCTCCCTCTGTGTCTCTCTCTCTCGGTCTTTCTCTCTCTCTGTCTCGCTCTCTCTCTCTCTGTGTCTCTCTCGCTGTTCCCCTCTCTCTCTCCCTGTCCCCCTCTCTCTCTTTCTCTCTCTCTCTCTGTCTCTCTCTCTGCCTCTCTCTCTCTCTCTCTCTCTCTCTCTCTCTGTCTCTCTCTCTGCCTCTCTCTCTCTCATCCTCTCCTGCCCCCCCCACCCCCCCCACCCCCACTAGATGTGTGTTTTTGATCGCTTCACTTCAGATGTAACTGACCGGTTCAGGGACACCAACAGTTTGGGTACCAAGAGGTTCTCTCTTTACGAATCCATTAAATAAGTCAGTCATTTCCTCGGTTCACAAACCTCACGGCTTTTATTGATCATCGAGGTTCCAAAGGATCAAAGTCAAACACTCTCAAGGAGAAGAGAGAAAAGTTTGTCTTGTTTCTCTAAATACTGTAATGTGTTATGATGACAGCAGTATTGTTAGAACTGGTACTCATATTCTCCCTCAGTAGTTAGGACCACAGATACCATACCTGTTAATATACAGTAGTTAGGACCACAGGTACCATACCTGTTAATATACAGTAGTTAGGATAACATACCTGATAATATACAGTAGTTAGGACCACAGATACCATACCTGTTAATATACAGTAGTTAGGACCACAGATAACATACCTGTTAATATACAGTAGTTAGGACCACAGATACCATACCTGTTAATATACAGTAGTTAGGATAACGTACCTGTTAATATACAGTAGTTAGGACCACAGATACCATACCTGTTAATATACAGTAGTTAGGACCACAGATAACATACCTGTTAATATACAGTAGTTAGGACCACAGATACCATACCTGTTAATATACAGTAGTTAGGACCACAGATAACATACCTGTTAATATACAGTAGTTAGGACCACAGATAACATACCTGTTATACAGTAGTTAGGATAACATACCTGTTAATATACAGTAGTTAGGATAACATACCTGTTAATATACAGTAGTTAGGACCACAGATAACATACCTGTTAATATACAGTAGTTAGGATAACATACCTGTTAATATACAGTAGTTAGGACCACAGATAACATACCTGTTATACAGTAGTTAGGACCACAGATAACATACCTGTTAATATACAGTAGTTAGGACCACAGATACCATACCTGTTAATATACAGTAGTTAGGACCACAGATAACATACCTGTTAATATACAGTAGTTAGGATAACATACCTGTTAATATACAGTAGTTAGGACCACAGATAACATACCTGTTAATATACAGTAGTTAGGATAACATACCTGTTAATATACAGTAGTTAGGACCACAGATAACATACCTGTTAATATACAGTAGTTAGGACCACAGATAAAATACCTGTTAATTTACAGTAGTTAGGATAACATACCTGATAATATACAGTAGTTAGGATAACATACCTGTTAATATACAGTAGTTAGGATAACATACCTGTTAATTTACAGTAGTTAGGATAACATACCTGTTAATTTACAGTAGTTAGGACCACAGATAACATACCTGTTAATATACAGTAGTTAGGACAACAGATACCATACCTGTTAATATACAGTAGTTAGGACCACAGATACCATACCTGTTAATATACAGTAGTTAGGATAACATACCTGTTAATATACAGTAGTTAGGACCACAGATAACATACCTGTTAATATACAGTAGTTAGGACCACAGATAACATACCTGTTAATATACAGTAGTTAGGATAACATACCTGTTAATATACAGTAGTTAGGATAACATACCTGTTAATATACAGTAGTTAGGACCACAGATAACATACCTGTTAATATACAGTAGTTAGGACCACAGATACCATACCTGTTAATATACAGTAGTTAGGACCACAGATAACATACCTGTTAATATACAGTAGTTAGGACCACAGATAACATACCTGTTATACAGTAGTTAGGATAACATACCTGTTAATATACAGTAGTTAGGATAACATACCTGTTAATATACAGTAGTTAGGACCACAGATAACATACCTGTTAATATACAGTAGTTAGGATAACATACCTGTTAATATACAGTAGTTAGGACCACAGATAACATACCTGTTATACAAGTAGTTAGGACCACAGATAACATACCTGTTAATATACAGTAGTTAGGACCACAGATACCATACCTGTTAATATACAGTAGTTAGGACCACAGATAACATACCTGTTAATATACAGTAGTTAGGATAACATACCTGTTAATATACAGTAGTTAGGACCACAGATAACATACCTGTTAATATACAGTAGTTAGGATAACATACCTGTTAATATACAGTAGTTAGGACCACAGATAACATACCTGTTAATATACAGTAGTTAGGACCACAGATAAATACCTGTTAATTTACAGTAGTTAGGATAACATACCTGATAATATACAGTAGTTAGGATAACATACCTGTTAATATACAGTAGTTAGGATAACATACCTGTTAATTTACAGTAGTTAGGATAACATACCTGTTAATTTACAGTAGTTAGGACCACAGATAACATACCTGTTAATATACAGTAGTTAGGACAACAGATACCATACCTGTTAATATACAGTAGTTAGGACCACAGATACCATACCTGTTAATATACAGTAGTTAGGATAACATACCTGTTAATATACAGTAGTTAGGACCACAGATAACATACCTGTTAATATACAGTAGTTAGGACCACAGATAACATACCTGTTAATATACAGTAGTTAGGATAACATACCTGTTAATATACAGTAGTTAGGATAACATACCTGTTAATATACAGTAGTTAGGACCACAGATAACATACCTGTTAATATACAGTAGTTAGGACCACAGATAACATACCTGTTAATTTACAGTAGTTAGGACCACAGATAACATACCTGTTAATATACAGTAGTTAGGACAACAGATAACATACCTGTTAATATACAGTAGTTAGGACCACAGATAACATACCTGTTAATATACAGTAGTTAGGACAACATATAACATACCTGTTAATTTACAGTAGTTAGGACCACAGATAACATACCTGTTAATATACAGTAGTTAGGACCACAGATAACATACCTGTTATACAGTAGTTAGGACCACAGATAACATACCTGTTAATATACAGTAGTTAGGACCACAGATACCATACCTGTTAATATACAGTAGTTAGGATAACATACCTGTTAATATACAGTAGTTAGGACCACAGATAACATACCTGTTAATATACAGTAGTTAGGACCACAGATAACATACCTGTTAATTTACAGTAGTTAGGATAACATACCTGATAATATACAGTAGTTAGGATAACATACCTGTTAATATACAGTAGTTAGGATAACATACCTGTTAATTTACAGTAGTTAGGATAACATACCTGTTAATTTACAGTAGTTAGGACCACAGATAACATACCTGTTAATATACAGTAGTTAGGACAACAGATACCATACCTGTTAATATACAGTAGTTAGGACCACAGATACCATACCTGTTAATATACAGTAGTTAGGATAACATACCTGTTAATATACAGTAGTTAGGACCACAGATAACATACCTGTTAATATACAGTAGTTAGGACCACAGATAACATACCTGTTAATATACAGTAGTTAGGATAACATACCTGTTAATATACAGTAGTTAGGATAACATACCTGTTAATATACAGTAGTTAGGACCACAGATAACATACCTGTTAATATACAGTAGTTAGGACCACAGATAACATACCTGTTAATTTACAGTAGTTAGGACCACAGATAACATACCTGTTAATATACAGTAGTTAGGACAACAGATAACATACCTGTTAATATACAGTAGTTAGGACCACAGATAACATACCTGTTAATATACAGTAGTTAGGACAACATATAACGTACCTGTTAATTTACAGTAGTTAGGACCACAGATAACATACCTGTTAATATACAGTAGTTAGGACCACAGATAACATACCTGTTATACAGTAGTTAGGACCACAGATAACATACCTGTTAATATACAGTAGTTAGGACCACAGATACCATACCTGTTAATATACAGTAGTTAGGATAACATACCTGTTAATATACAGTAGTTAGGACCACAGATAACATACCTGTTAATATACAGTAGTTAGGACCACAGATAACATACCTGTTAATTTACAGTAGTTAGGATAACATACCTGATAATATACAGTAGTTAGGATAACATACCTGTTAATATACAGTAGTTAGGATAACATACCTGTTAATATACAGTAGTTAGGATAACATACCTGTTAATATGCAGTAGTTAGGACCACAGATACCATACCTGTTAATATACAGTAGTTAGGACCACAGATAACATACCTGTTAATATACAGTAGTTAGGACCACAGATAACATACCTGTTAATATACAGTAGTTAGGACCACAGATACCATACCTGTTAATATACAGTAGTTAGGACCACAGATACCATACCTGTTAATATACAGTAGTTAGGATAACATACCTGTTAATATACAGTAGTTAGGATAACATACCTGTTAGGATAACATACCTGTTAATATACAGTAGTTAGGATAACATACCTGTTAATATACAGTAGTTAGGACCACAGATAACATACCTGTTAATATACAGTAGTTAGGACAACATACCTGTTAATATACAGTAGTTAGGATAACATACCTGATAATATACAGTAGTTAGGACCACAGATAACATACCTGTTAATTTACAGTAGTTAGGATAACATACCTGATAATATACAGTAGTTAGGATAACATACCTGTTAATATACAGTAGTTAGGACAACAGATAAAATACCTGTTAATATACAGTAGTTAGGACCACAGATACCATACCTGTTAATATACAGTAGTTAGGACCACAGATAACATACCTGTTAATTTACAGTAGTTAGGATAACAGATACCATACCTGTTAATATACAGTAGTTAGGACCACAGATAACATACCTGTTAATATACAGTAGTTAGGACCACAGATAACATACCTGTTAATTTACAGTAGTTAGGATAACATACCTGATAATATACAGTAGTTAGGATAACATACCTGTTAATATACAGTAGTTAGGATAACATACCTGTTAATTTACAGTAGTTAGGATAACATACCTGTTAATTTACAGTAGTTAGGACCACAGATAACATACCTGTTAATATACAGTAGTTAGGACAACAGATAAAATACCTGTTAATATACAGTAGTTAGGACCACAGATACCATACCTGTTAATATACAGTAGTTAGGACCACAGATACCATACCTGTTAATATACAGTAGTTAGGATAACATACCTGTTAATATACAGTAGTTAGGATAACATACCTGTTAATATACAGTAGTTAGGATAACATACCTGTTAATATACAGTAGTTAGGATAACATACCTGTTAATATACAGTAGTTAGGACCACAGATACCATACCTGTTAATATACAGTAGTTAGGATAACATACCTGTTAATATACAGTAGTTAGGACCACAGATACCATACCTGTTAATATACAGTAGTTAGGATAACATACCTGTTAATATACAGTAGTTAGGACCACAGATAACATACCTGTTAATATACAGTAGTTAGGACCACAGATACCATACCTGATAATATACAGTAGTTAGGACCACAGATACCATACCTGTTAATATACAGTAGTTAGGATAACATACCTGTTAATATACAGTAGTTAGGACCACAGATAACATACCTGTTAATTTACAGTAGTTAGGACCACAGATAACATACCTGTTAATATACAGTAGTTAGGACCACAGATACCATACCTGTTAATATACAGTAGTTAGGACCACAGATAACATACCTGTTAATATACAGTAGTTAGGACCACAGATAACATACCTGTTAATTTACAGTAGTTAGGATAACATACCTGTTAATTTACAGTAGTTAGGATAACATACCTGATAATATACAGTAGTTAGGATAACATACCTGTTAATATACAGTAGTTAGGATAACATACCTGTTAATTTACAGTAGTTAGGATAACATACCTGTTAATTTACAGTAGTTAGGACCACAGATAACATACCTGTTAATATACAGTAGTTAGGACAACAGATAAAATACCTGTTAATATACAGTAGTTAGGACCACAGATACCATACCTGTTAATATACAGTAGTTAGGACCACAGATACCATACCTGTTAATATACAGTAGTTAGGATAACATACCTGTTAATATACAGTAGTTAGGATAACATACCTGTTAATATACAGTAGTTAGGATAACATACCTGTTAATATACAGTAGTTAGGATAACATACCTGTTAATATACAGTAGTTAGGACCACAGATACCATACCTGTTAATATACAGTAGTTAGGATAACATACCTGTTAATATACAGTAGTTAGGACCACAGATACCATACCTGTTAATATACAGTAGTTAGGATAACATACCTGTTAATATACAGTAGTTAGGACCACAGATAACATACCTGTTAATATACAGTAGTTAGGACCACAGATACCATACCTGATAATATACAGTAGTTAGGACCACAGATACCATACCTGTTAATATACAGTAGTTAGGATAACATACCTGTTAATATACAGTAGTTAGGACCACAGATAACATACCTGTTAATTTACAGTAGTTAGGACCACAGATAACATACCTGTTAATATACAGTAGTTAGGACCACAGATACCATACCTGTTAATATACAGTAGTTAGGACCACAGATAACATACCTGTTAATATACAGTAGTTAGGACCACAGATAACATACCTGTTAATTTACAGTAGTTAGGATAACATACCTGATAATATACAGTAGTTAGGATAACATACCTGTTAATATACAGTAGTTAGGATAACATACCTGTTAATTTACAGTAGTTAGGATAACATACCTGTTAATTTACAGTAGTTAGGACCACAGATAACATACCTGTTAATATACAGTAGTTAGGACAACAGATAAAATACCTGTTAATATACAGTAGTTAGGACCACAGATACCATACCTGTTAATATACAGTAGTTAGGACCACAGATAACATACCTGTTAATTTACAGTAGTTAGGATAACAGATACCATACCTGTTAATATACAGTAGTTAGGACCACAGATAACATACCTGTTAATATACAGTAGTTAGGACCACAGATAACATACCTGTTAATTTACAGTAGTTAGGATAACATACCTGATAATATACAGTAGTTAGGATAACATACCTGTTAATATACAGTAGTTAGGATAACATACCTGTTAATTTACAGTAGTTAGGATAACATACCTGTTAATTTACAGTAGTTAGGACCACAGATAACATACCTGTTAATATACAGTAGTTAGGACAACAGATAAAATACCTGTTAATATACAGTAGTTAGGACCACAGATACCATACCTGTTAATATACAGTAGTTAGGACCACAGATACCATACCTGTTAATATACAGTAGTTAGGATAACATACCTGTTAATATACAGTAGTTAGGATAACATACCTGTTAATATACAGTAGTTAGGATAACATACCTGTTAATATACAGTAGTTAGGATAACATACCTGTTAATATACAGTAGTTAGGATAACATACCTGTTAATATACAGTAGTTAGGATAACATACCTGTTAATATACAGTAGTTAGGATAACATACCTGTTAATATACAGTAGTTAGGACCACAGATACCATACCTGTTAATATACAGTAGTTAGGATAACATACCTGTTAATATACAGTAGTTAGGACCACAGATACCATACCTGTTAATATACAGTAGTTAGGATAACATACCTGTTAATATACAGTAGTTAGGACCACAGATAACATACCTGTTAATATACAGTAGTTAGGACCACAGATACCATACCTGATAATATACAGTAGTTAGGACCACAGATACCATACCTGTTAATATACAGTAGTTAGGATAACATACCTGTTAATATACAGTAGTTAGGACCACAGATAACATACCTGTTAATTTACAGTAGTTAGGACCACAGATAACATACCTGTTAATATACAGTAGTTAGGACCACAGATACCATACCTGTTAATATACAGTAGTTAGGACCACAGATAACATACCTGTTAATATACAGTAGTTAGGACCACAGATAACATACCTGTTAATTTACAGTAGTTAGGATAACATACCTGATAATATACAGTAGTTAGGATAACATACCTGTTAATATACAGTAGTTAGGATAACATACCTGTTAATTTACAGTAGTTAGGATAACATACCTGTTAATTTACAGTAGTTAGGACCACAGATAACATACCTGTTAATATACAGTAGTTAGGACAACAGATAAAATACCTGTTAATATACAGTAGTTAGGACCACAGATACCATACCTGTTAATATACAGTAGTTAGGACCACAGATAACATACCTGTTAATTTACAGTAGTTAGGATAACAGATACCATACCTGTTAATATACAGTAGTTAGGACCACAGATAACATACCTGTTAATATACAGTAGTTAGGACCACAGATAACATACCTGTTAATTTACAGTAGTTAGGATAACATACCTGATAATATACAGTAGTTAGGATAACATACCTGTTAATATACAGTAGTTAGGATAACATACCTGTTAATTTACAGTAGTTAGGATAACATACCTGTTAATTTACAGTAGTTAGGACCACAGATAACATACCTGTTAATATACAGTAGTTAGGACAACAGATAAAATACCTGTTAATATACAGTAGTTAGGACCACAGATACCATACCTGTTAATATACAGTAGTTAGGACCACAGATACCATACCTGTTAATATACAGTAGTTAGGATAACATACCTGTTAATATACAGTAGTTAGGATAACATACCTGTTAATATACAGTAGTTAGGATAACATACCTGTTAATATACAGTAGTTAGGATAACATACCTGTTAATATACAGTAGTTAGGATAACATACCTGTTAATATACAGTAGTTAGGATAACATACCTGTTAATATACAGTAGTTAGGATAACATACCTGTTAATATACAGTAGTTAGGACCACAGATACCATACCTGTTAATATACAGTAGTTAGGATAACATACCTGTTAATATACAGTAGTTAGGACCACAGATACCATACCTGTTAATATACAGTAGTTAGGATAACATACCTGTTAATATACAGTAGTTAGGACCACAGATAACATACCTGTTAATATACAGTAGTTAGGACCACAGATACCATACCTGATAATATACAGTAGTTAGGACCACAGATACCATACCTGTTAATATACAGTAGTTAGGATAACATACCTGTTAATATACAGTAGTTAGGACCACAGATAACATACCTGTTAATTTACAGTAGTTAGGACCACAGATAACATACCTGTTAATATACAGTAGTTAGGACCACAGATACCATACCTGTTAATATACAGTAGTTAGGACCACAGATAACATACCTGTTAATATACAGTAGTTAGGACCACAGATAACATACCTGTTAATTTACAGTAGTTAGGATAACATACCTGTTAATTTACAGTAGTTAGGATAACATACCTGATAATATACAGTAGTTAGGATAACATACCTGTTAATATACAGTAGTTAGGATAACATACCTGTTAATTTACAGTAGTTAGGATAACATACCTGTTAATTTACAGTAGTTAGGACCACAGATAACATACCTGTTAATATACAGTAGTTAGGACAACAGATAAAATACCTGTTAATATACAGTAGTTAGGACCACAGATACCATACCTGTTAATATACAGTAGTTAGGACCACAGATACCATACCTGTTAATATACAGTAGTTAGGATAACATACCTGTTAATATACAGTAGTTAGGATAACATACCTGTTAATATACAGTAGTTAGGATAACATACCTGTTAATATACAGTAGTTAGGATAACATACCTGTTAATATACAGTAGTTAGGACCACAGATACCATACCTGTTAATATACAGTAGTTAGGATAACATACCTGTTAATATACAGTAGTTAGGACCACAGATACCATACCTGTTAATATACAGTAGTTAGGATAACATACCTGTTAATATACAGTAGTTAGGACCACAGATAACATACCTGTTAATATACAGTAGTTAGGACCACAGATACCATACCTGATAATATACAGTAGTTAGGACCACAGATACCATACCTGTTAATATACAGTAGTTAGGATAACATACCTGTTAATATACAGTAGTTAGGACCACAGATAACATACCTGTTAATTTACAGTAGTTAGGACCACAGATAACATACCTGTTAATATACAGTAGTTAGGACCACAGATACCATACCTGTTAATATACAGTAGTTAGGACCACAGATAACATACCTGTTAATATACAGTAGTTAGGACCACAGATAACATACCTGTTAATTTACAGTAGTTAGGATAACATACCTGATAATATACAGTAGTTAGGATAACATACCTGTTAATATACAGTAGTTAGGATAACATACCTGTTAATTTACAGTAGTTAGGATAACATACCTGTTAATTTACAGTAGTTAGGACCACAGATAACATACCTGTTAATATACAGTAGTTAGGACAACAGATAAAATACCTGTTAATATACAGTAGTTAGGACCACAGATACCATACCTGTTAATATACAGTAGTTAGGACCACAGATAACATACCTGTTAATTTACAGTAGTTAGGATAACAGATACCATACCTGTTAATATACAGTAGTTAGGACCACAGATAACATACCTGTTAATATACAGTAGTTAGGACCACAGATAACATACCTGTTAATTTACAGTAGTTAGGATAACATACCTGATAATATACAGTAGTTAGGATAACATACCTGTTAATATACAGTAGTTAGGATAACATACCTGTTAATTTACAGTAGTTAGGATAACATACCTGTTAATTTACAGTAGTTAGGACCACAGATAACATACCTGTTAATATACAGTAGTTAGGACAACAGATAAAATACCTGTTAATATACAGTAGTTAGGACCACAGATACCATACCTGTTAATATACAGTAGTTAGGACCACAGATACCATACCTGTTAATATACAGTAGTTAGGATAACATACCTGTTAATATACAGTAGTTAGGATAACATACCTGTTAATATACAGTAGTTAGGATAACATACCTGTTAATATACAGTAGTTAGGATAACATACCTGTTAATATACAGTAGTTAGGATAACATACCTGTTAATATACAGTAGTTAGGATAACATACCTGTTAATATACAGTAGTTAGGACAACAGATAAAATACCTGTTAATATACAGTAGTTAGGACCACAGATAACATACCTGTTAATATACAGTAGTTAGGACCACAGATACCATACTTTTTTTTTTTTTTTCACCTTTATTTAACCAGGTAGGCTAGTTGAGAACAAGTTCTCATTTGCAACTGCGACCTGGCCAAGATAAAGCATAGCAGTGTGAGCATACAACAAAGAGTTACACATGGAGTAAACAATTAACAAGTCAATAACACAGTAGAAAACGAAGGGGGGGTCTATATACAATGTGTGCAAAAGGCATGAGGAGGTAGGCAAATAATTACAATTTTGCAGATTAACACTGGAGTGATAAAAGATCAGATGGTCATGTACAGGTAGAGATATTGGTGTGCAGAAGAGCAGAAAAGTAAATAAATAAAAACAGTACGGGGATGAGGTAGGTGAAAAGGGTGGGCTATTTACCAATAGACTATGTACAGCTGCAGCGATCGGTTAGCTGCTCAGATAGCTGATGTTTGAAGTTGGTGAGGGAGATAAAAGTCTCCAACTTCAGCGATTTTTGCAATTCGTTCCAGTCACAGGCAGCAGAGTACTGGAACGAAAGGCGGCCAAATGAGGTGTTGGCTTTAGGGATGATCAGTGAGATACACCTGCTGGAGCGCGTGCTACGGATGGGTGTTGCCATCGTGACCAGTGAGCTGAGATAAGGCGGAGCTTTACCTAGCATAGACTTGTAGATGACCTGGAGCCAGTGGGTCTGGCGACGAATATGTAGCGAGGGCCAGCCGACTAGAGCATACAAGTCGCAGTGGTGGGTAGTATAAGGTGCTTTAGTGACAAAACGGATGGCACTGTGATAGACTGCATCCAGTTTGCTGAGTAGAGTGTTGGAAGCCATTTTGTAGATGACATCGCCGAAGTCGAGGATCGGTAGGATAGTCAGTTTTACTAGGGTAAGCTTGGCGACTTGAGTGAAGGAGGCTTTGTTGCGGAATAGAAAGCCGACTCTTGATTTGATTTTCGATTGGAGATGTTTGATATGAGTCTGGAAGGAGAGTTTGCAGTCTAGCCAGACACCTAGGTACTTATAGACGTCCACATATTCTAGGTCGGAACCATCCAGGGTGGTGATGCTAGTCGGGCATGCAGGTGCAGGCAGCGACCGGTTGAAAAGCATGCATTTGGTTTTACTAGCGTTTAAGAGCAGTTGGAGGCCACGGAAGGAGTGTTGTATGGCATTGAAGCTTGTTTGGAGGTTAGATAGCACAGTGTCCAAAGACGGGCCGAAAGTATATAGAATGGTGTCGTCTGCGTAGAGGTGGATCAGGGAATCGCCCGCAGCAAGAGCAACATCATTGATATACACAGAGAAAAGAGTCGGCCCGAGAATTGAACCCTGTGGCACCCCCATAGAGACTGCCAGAGGACCGGACAGCATGCCCTCCGATTTGACACACTGAACTCTGTCTGCAAAGTAATTGGTGAACCAGGCAAGGCAGTCATCCGAAAAACCGAGGCTACTGAGTCTGCCGATAAGAATATGGTGATTGACAGAGTCGAAAGCCTTGGCAAGGTCGATGAAGACGGCTGCACAGTACTGTCTTTTATCGATGGCGGTTATGATGTCGTTTAGTACCTTGAGTGTGGCTGAGGTGCACCCATGACCGGCTCGGAAACCAGATTGCACAGCGGAGAAGGTACGGTGGGATTCGAGATGGTCAGTGACCTGTTTGTTGACTTGGCTTTCGAAGACCTTAGATAGGCTGTATACAGTAGTTAGGACCACAGATAACATACCTGTTAATTTACAGTAGTTAGGATAACAGATACCATACCTGTTAATATACAGTAGTTAGGACCACAGATAACATACCTGTTAATATACAGTAGTTAGGACCACAGATAACATACCTGTTAATTTACAGTAGTTAGGATAACATACCTGATAATATACAGTAGTTAGGATAACATACCTGTTAATATACAGTAGTTAGGATAACATACCTGTTAATTTACAGTAGTTAGGATAACATACCTGTTAATTTACAGTAGTTAGGACCACAGATAACATACCTGTTAATATACAGTAGTTAGGACAACAGATAAAATACCTGTTAATATACAGTAGTTAGGACCACAGATACCATACCTGTTAATATACAGTAGTTAGGACCACAGATACCATACCTGTTAATAAAAAGTAGTTAGAATAACATACCTGTTAATATACAGTAGTTAGGATAACATACCTGTTAATATACAGTAGTTAGGATAACATACCTGTTAATATACAGTAGTTAGGATAACATACCTGTTAATATACAGTAGTTAGGACAACAGATAAAATACCTGTTAATATACAGTAGTTAGGACCACAGATAACATACCTGTTAATATACAGTAGTTAGGACCACAGATAACATACCTGTTAATTTACAGTAGTTAGGACCACAGATAACATACCTGTTAATATACAGTAGTTAGGACCACAGATAACATACCGGTTAATATACAGTAGTTAGGACCACAGATAACATACCTGTTATACAGTAGTTAGGATAACATACCTGTTAATATACAGCAGTCTGACTCTGTTGTGATAGTATTATTGCTAGGAGATAGCTAGAACATTTGGCTAGAGACACATAGCATTGGATGCTTTATGGATTGGTTCCTGGTTCCTGGTGTTCTCTCTCTCTCCTCTCTGTCTCTCTCTCTGTCTCTCTCTCTCCTCTCTCTCTCTTTCCTCTCTCTCCTCTCTCTCTCTTTCCTCTCTCTCCTCTCTGTCTCTCTCTCTCCTCTCTGTCTCTCTCTCTGATAGTATTATTGCTAGGAGATAGCTAGAACATTTGGCTATAGACACATAGCATTGGATGCTTTATGGATTGGTTCCTGGTGTCCTCTCTCTGCCCACCAATCATGTGTTTAGTGGTTTTGGTATAAAGCTGTAGCAGCTGCTTGCCAATGTGTCCTCACTCTGTCAGTGTAGCCAGTGTTTCTCTCTCTCTCTCTGTCAGTGTAGCCAGTGTTTCTCTCTCTCTCTCTGTCAGTGTAGCCAGTGTTTCTCTCTCTCTCTTTGTTTCTCTCTCTTTCTATCTATCTCTGTCTCTCTCTTTGTCTCTCTCTTTGTCTCTCTATGTCTCTCTTTGCCTCTCTCTGTCTCTCTCTGTCTCTCTCTATCTCTCTCTTTGCCTCTCTCTGTCTCTCTCTTTGTCTCTCTCTTTGTCTCTCTCTATCTCTCTCTTTGTCTCTCTCTATCTCTCTCTTTGCCTCTCTCTGTCTCTCTCTTTGTCTCTCTCTATCTCTCTCTTTGCCTCTCTCTGTCTCTCTCTTTGTCTCTCTCTATCTCTCTCTTTGCCTCTCTCTGTCTCTCTCTTTGTCTCTCCCTTTGTCTCTCTATGTCTCTCTTTGTCTCTCTCTGTCGCTCTCTTTGTCTCTCTCTTTGTCTCTCTCTGTCTCTCTCTTTGTCTCTCTCTGTCTCTCTCTTTGTCTCTCTGTCTCTCTCTGTCTCTCTCTTTGTCTCTCTCTGTCTCTGTGTCTCTGTCTCTCCTCTCTCTCTCACTTTCCTCTCTCTCCTCTCTGACTCTCTCTTTCATCTCTGTCTCTCTCTCCTCCATCTCTCTCTCTCCTCCCTGTCTCTCTCTTTCCTCTCTCTTTCCTCTCTCTCTCTGTCTCTCTCCTCTCTGTCTCTCTCTTTCATCTCTGTCTCTCTCTCCTCCGTCTCTCTCCTCCCTGTCTCTCTCTCCTCTCTGTCTCTCTCTCTCTTCTCTCTCTCTCTTTCCTCTCTTTCCTCTCTATCCTCTCTGTCTCTCTCTCTCCTCCCTGTCTCTCTCTCCTCTCTGTCTCTCTCTCTCTCTCCTCTCTCTCTCTCTTTCCTCTCTTTCCTCTCTCTCCTCTCTGTCTCTCTCTCTCTCCTCTCTCTCATTCTTTCCTCTCTTTCCTCTCTCTCCTCTCTGTCTCTCTCTCTCCTCTCTGTCTCTCTCTCTCCTCTCTGTCTCTCTCTCTCTCTCTCTCTCTCCTCTCTCTCTCTTTCCTCTCTCTCCTCTCTGTCTCTCTCTCTGTCTCTCTCTCTCTCTCCTCTCTCTCTCTTTCCTCTCTGTCTCTCTCTCCTCTCTCTCTTTCCTCTCTTTCCTCTCTGTCTCTCTCTCCTCTCTCTCTTTCCTCTCTTTCCTCTCTGTCTCTCTCTCCTCTCTGTCTCTCTCTCTCCTCTCTCTCTCTTTCCTCTCTTTCCTCTCTGTCTCTCTCTCTCCTCTCTCTCTTCCTCTCTCTCCTCCCTGTCTCTCTCTCCTCTCTGTCTCTCTCTCTCTCCTCTCTCTCTCTTTCCTCTCTTTCCTCTCTGTCTCTCTGGATGCAGACAATGTTTTTATTGAGTGGATGGTCAGGGGGTCGGAACATCATTACAAATAATTAGTAGACTGCAAATTGACCACAAATCGTTTGTTTGCTTTTTGCCTCAGAAAACATGGCCGCCAAATAAAATCACCCGGGGGCCAAATTCGACCCGCGGGCCACCAGTTGTGGACCCCTGAGATACAGCATAGTGACTGAGGCTCTAATGAAAAGCTCAGTTCTATTGTTGAATAGATGAACTCAGCATCGCACAGCACTCTCTACATTACAATGGTCTGTGTCCCAAATGGAACCCTATTCCCTATATATATTTCTCCACCATAGCCCTATGGGCCCTGGTCAAAAGTAGTGCACTACATAGGAAATAAGGTGCCATTTTGGGAAGCACACTATTGTCCTGACTGGCTGACTGGCTGACTTATTTTACATTAGCCTTGCCCCTAGGATGAACGGAAGACTGAGTCTAGGTTTCGTGTTACTGGTTGGAAGTATCTTCTGATTTGGTTTGAGATGTTATTTATTTAAAGTTTTAGTCAACAGTTGGTTGAGAACTTAAACCGTGTTTTAAGGATGTACTGCTGCGGCTATTTCCGTTGTGATGAAATGTTTCCTTTGGCCATTTCATGATCTTCTATTCAGGTCTAATTATAGAAGAGTCTTTCAGGACCACGCGACAACTCAAAGTACACACAGAGCAATCTCCTCTGATCGCATATGACATCATCTCCTCTGACGGTATATGACATCATCTCTGATCGTATATGACATCATCTCCTCTGATCGCATATGACATCATCTCTGATCGTATATGACATCATCTCCTCTGACTGTATATGACATCATCTCCTCTGACGGTATATGACATCATCTCCTCTGATTGTATATGACATCATCTCCTCTGATCGCATATGACATCATCTCTGATCGCATATGACATCATCTCTGATCGTACATTACATCATCTCCTCTGACGGTATATGACATCATCTCCTCTGATCGCATATGACATCATCTCCTCTGACGGTATATGACATCATCTCCTCTGATTGTATATGGCATCATCTCCTCTGATCGCATATGACATCATTTACTCTGATCGTATATGACATCATCTCCTCTGACCGTATATGTCATCATCTCCTCTGATCGCATATGACATCATCTCCTCTGATCGTATATGACATAATCTCCTCTGACGGTATATGACATCATCTCCTCTGATCGCATATGACATCATCTCCTCTGACGGTATATGACATCATCTCCTCTGATTGTATATGGCATCATCTCCTCTGATCGCATATGACATCATCTCCTCTGATCGTATATGACATCATCTCCTCTGATCGTATATGACATCATCTCCTCTGATCGTATATGACATCATTTCCTCTGATCATATATGACATCATCTCTTCTGACTGTATATGACATCATCTCCTCTGATCGTATATGACATCATTTCCTCTGATCATATATGACATCATCTCTTCTGACTGTATATGACATCATCTCCTCTGATCGTATATGACATCATCTCCTCTGATCTGGGACCAGGCTATAACACTGATCTGAGACCAGTCTATAACACTGATCTGGGACAAGTCTATAACACTGATCTGGGACCAGTCTATAACACTGATCTGGGACCAGTCTATAACACTGATCTGGGACCAGTCTATAACACTGATCTGGGACCAGGCTATAACACTGATCTGGGACCAGTCTATAACACTGATCTGGGACCAGTCTACAACACTGATCTGGGACCAGGCTATAACACAACCACTGATCTGGGACCAGTCTACAACGATCCCTGTCTGTCTCTGTATCGTCCCACCAGTGATCAGCTGCATTGACCCAGGTGTTCCTGCTAATGGTCTGAGGTTTGGAGAGGACTTCACTGTGGGCCACAACGTCACCTTCATGTGCCAGCCTGGCTACCTGATAGAGGCAGGCGGGGCCACAACTCGCACCTGTACCCACAATGGCACCTGGAGCGCCACCACGCCCATCTGCAAAGGTACGACATCTGATGATGATGATGGTGATGGTGATAATGATGAGGGTGATGATGATGAGGGTGATGACGAAGAGTGTGGTGATGATGATGAAGATGGTGATGGTGATAATGATGAAGATGAGGGTGATGATGATGAGGGTGATGATGGTGGTGATGATGAAGAGTGTGGTGATGATGATGAAGATGGTGATGGTGATAATGATGAGGGTGATGATGATGAGGGTGATGATGAAGAGTGTGGTGATGATGATGAAGATGGTGATGGTGATAATGATGAAGATGAGGGTGATGATGATGAGGGTGATGATGGTGGTGATGATGAAGAGTGTGATGATGAAGATGGTGATGGTGATAATGATGAGGGTGATGATGATGAGGGTGATGATGGTGGTGATGATGATGATGAAGAGGATGGTGATGATGATGATATGGGTCCTCTCAGATTACAGGAATGAAAATATGTCACAAATCCATTTTATTAGATGTTATTCAAATTCCGTTAACTTTCCCCAAACTTCCTGATTTCCCAGAAATCCTGTTTTGAAAGATTCCTGGATTTCCTACATATTCCCTCGTAATTCCAGGATTCTTTCAACCAGGATGACATGAAAACCGGGGAATTTTAGCATAAATTACCAGAATTTTGCAACCCTAGTTCTCATCAATTATTCCGTCAACTAAAACCAAATGAAATATCGTCCTTCAACAGACCCCCTTTCAACAGACCCCCTTTCAACAGACCCCCTTTCAACAGACCCCCTTTTCAACAGACCCCCTTACAACAGACCCCCTTTTAACAGACCCCCTTTCAACAGACCCCCTTACAACAGACCCCCTTTTAACAGACCCCCTTTCAACAGACCCCCTTTTAACAGACCCCCTTACAACAGACCCCCTTTTCACAGACCCCCTTTCAACAGACCCCCTTTTAACAGACCCCCTTTCAACAGACCCCCTTTTAACAGACCCCCTTTCAACAGACCCCCTTTTTACTCACGTCTCCCTTTGATATCAGAGGGATTTTAAGAGAAAGTCCCAAGTTGTACGGTTTTATCTCAACTGTGCGTCAGGTCCTAGATGATGACAGCGAGGAGTGAAGATGCTCGACTCTTTATATCACACACATTATTAAACAGCTACAGTATTGTAAATTGTACGGTTTTATCTCAACTGTGCGTCAGGTCCTAGATGATGACAGTGACGAGTGAAGATGCTCTACTCTCTCTATATAACACACATTATTAAATAGCTACAGTATTGTAATGTCAGAATCATACGCCTGGCTCCTCTTCTGTTCTGGTTGGATGAACATTCAACGTTTCTCTACCCGTTGA